>NC_143143.1:12250000-12550000 GCF_059928025.1 Delphinapterus leucas
CCACACAGTGAATTAACTAAGGCTGTTTGAGAAACAGCCAGTGCAATAATGAACCGTTTTATGATTTTTAAAATGACTATGGGAAGTCTGATCATGGCGATTCCAAGATGGCAGCTGGGTTTTCACTGCTCTTCTGGGACTTGCGTTGAAAAGTATGCTTTTAGCTGATATTCCCCTTTAACAGGAATTCATTCGGGGTATCCATTAGCCAATGAACTATAAGAAAAAGGGGCAGTTTAGTTATTTTAGAGAGAAAAATGCTATTAGCTATTTATATGCTGGGTGAATTTGAAGAATTCCTCCCCCCACCCAATCTGGAAAATTGATTTTAAAGAACTCATATTTTATTTAGAAAGAAGGAAAAGCAGATTATGTTAGTAACTTTAAGTTTTGTGTTTCTACTATATTTATCCAAAGAGAAAGTGCTCAGATTGTAATTTCTAGGTACCTTATTTGCAAATTGGTTTTTCCTGCACATTTATGGCAGTTTCTTATTTCTAAAGATTGAAGCTTTTTATGTAATTTTTCTCTCAAGGAATAACGTTTATGTATCTCCTCTTCCAAAAACTATTAAAGAAAGTATAAAAATGTAAATTTATACTTGTGGTGTTTATCTATTAAAAATTTTTGTGCTACCCAGACTTTTTAGTGTAAAGATTGCAAAATGATACTAAACTAGGCTGAAGAAAGTGATGAAAGTAAAAAATCCTGAACACTCACTGAGCTATTAAGATGTTAATGTGATTTCAGATGGAGTTAGTTGATGGACAGCAGCAGGTGTACTGGGTCTCCCACCTCAAACATCAGTGAGGTTTGGACAATTTAGGGGGAGGGGATTAATTTTTGAGTAGTCAGTTTTTTTTCATTTACATCTATTATTTAAAACGAAAGTACAGAGAAGCACTGTAAATTAGCGAAAGGTGCATTGCATTTAACTTGGAGTCATAATGCTGGCTAACTTGTGTTACCTTGGGCATGTGTTTTTGCCTGCCTGTGTCAGTTTCTCAATCATCAGAATTGTCGCTTTGGACTAGATCATGGTTCCCTGTTGTGTGTTTTCTTGGGAAATGTGGTAGAACGCTAAGGGCCTTATAAAGTCACAGTATAAACACAGCAGACATATACCTTGCTGCCTGCCTTCCAGATCTATTTTACCTGAGGTTTTTAGCATAACAATAACTTTATACGTAAACAAACCTATATTGAACTAAAAGGACTGAAAGGAATTTGGATAGATTCATATGGTATGTGTAATACCAAAACTAAAAGAAGTGTTATGCTAACAGCAGGCTACAGAAAGAGTCCTCTTGTTTTATATTCACTGTTTTCTGTCATTAAGGGTGTTTGGTGGACATATTTGAGGATCACTGCATTAGATGACAGTTATAGTCTTCTTATTCTAAAGTTATGAAACCATGAAAACATTTACTCTTTGAATTCCCCTCCTCCCTATCCTAAATCAGTGGCATTTTTCTAAATCAGAGTTCATGTATTATATTTACATGAAACCTCTCAATGTTGTTTGATAAGAACTCTCCTAAGAGATCTTGTCCTGAAAGGAGGGTGCTTAACATTGGAACTGGGGGCTGGTGGGGCAAGGAGTTAAGAGCAATGCCATAAGCACACTAGATGCATCTGATGCCCCTTTCAAGCCTCTCTGCCTCTAAAAGGTGATTCTCTATTTCTAAGGCCCATTATAGATGTGTTCCTGTTTTTTCCCCTTCCATTTTGCCTGATTCTGACAGAATGGGAATCCTTGCTTCTGAATTTAATTTTTTTTTTCCTTTCTTCCTATCTTCAGCAACAATGTAAGTACTCTTCATGGCAGCTGCTGTATTAAGCCCAAGAGCTTAAAAGATTAAAGAAACCACTAACAGCAATCAGGAGGAAGTTTAAGGGCCTTTTTTTCTGAAGGTTTGTGTTTTCATTCTGGTGGTTGAGTAGAAAATTGCAAACAGGTTGTGTTCAGCAGCTGGAATGCTCTTCAACATCTGGGGAGACCCAGCCTTCTGTTCATTTTCCATTCATCGGAAGGGTAGCCTGCCTGAGGTGAAAACTGCAGACAGATATTAGAATTCTTTGTGTGGATAGTCATTAGAATTTCTTTTTTGCAGAAATTTCTTCATAGAAATCCCAACTTCTCCTTCATTCTTCCACTAGCTTTTCTGAACACTTAACTTTAGGTCAGTTGCTGTAGAGAGGCCTGAATAAGTACCTCCTGAAGACTTGCCCCCGAAACAGGAATTGTTTGGACTCTTAGTGAATTCCAACTTTGGAGTCAAGAGCTGGCCTGCCCCTAGGTCTCTGTCTGCATGTGGCTCTCAGGCTTTGATCCTTGTGGATTTAGGCTGCTAGAACCCAGGAGGCCGTGTCTCAAAATTGCATGATTGATGCAGCCTCTGTTACATATTTGTTTCTTCTTCCTTCTGTTGGCTATTTCACAGAGTGTGTCCGAGGAAATGTTGAACATCTTCTGACTTGGTGGTGGATCCTTAAGCACAATTTGACAGTGTTCTTCATCAAATCAAAGTTTTAAAAGTGAGACCTGTTCTCCTGCAGCCTTCCTTTCTTTCACCTTCACTTTTCCCACTGTAGTTAGAATTTTAGAGCTAGACCAGGAGCCTCTGCAATGCCTTCAGGCCCTGAGCAGCTAATATAATTATGTGGCTATTCCCTCATGGTATAATAGAGAGAGGTGGGGCCTGCGGCAAACTGCAGGGTGCTTTTTCTCTTTTAAGGCACTCAGATCCATTTATTAAAAAGTAATATGCTGGCCAAATAAAACAGAACTGCCAGTTTAACTGCTGTTGGACAACTTCATTATTTATAGATGGGGAAAGAGAAACCAAGAGGAGTTTTGCTTTACTCAAGGTCACAAAGCTGGCCAGTGGCCCAACCAGGTCTAGAACCTATTCCTCTTGGGCTATTTGAGAAAATAAAGTGCTCCAAATTCAATCATTTTTGGCACTTGTGGTCCTAAATTGCACCAACCAAAGGTTTCTTGTTTGGACTTTAGTACTTTAGGATTATTAAAGCTAATCTAGCTTTTGGATAAACCAAACGGATTTTGAAGCTTGTCTGTAAGAACCCATTGTGATGGCTGGAACAGCTCTTTAAGGGGAGCTTCCAAACAGATTGATTTGCAATTGTTTTGTAACACCATGTGGATTTTCCTGGATTTCCAAGTAAATGCATTGAGCATATTGCTTAGGCTGTCCTCATGAATAATGAAAACTGTGCTCTAGGGGGCTAAAGATTATGAGGGACTATTCTTTTTTTTTTCCCTTTTAAGCTATTTCATTCCTTTGTTTCTTTTGCTTTTATTTTCTATAGCCTTCAAGGTATGTATATGTGTTGGAGGGTGACTGGAGGAAGGGTGCTATTATAGGTTTCTCTACATCTGTGTTCCTTTACAGAACATCATCTCTTCCTATACTAAAGAGGGCTTTCCAGTTAGAGATACATACAGTACACTTTGGACAGTGCTTTCTCCTATGCTTTTCTTTGCTGTTTTTTCCTCACTGTAGTATGTATGTATGTGTTTATTATTTTAATTGAGGTATAATTGACAATACAACATTATATTAGTTTCAAGCGTACGAAATAATGATTCTATATTTATATGTATTATGAAATGATCCCCACAGTAAGTCTAGTTAACATCTGTCACCATACATACAGAATTTTTTTTTCCTGTGAAGAGAACTTTTAAGCTCTGATCTGTTAGCAACTTGCAGATATGCAATACAGTATTATTAACTTTAGTCACCACGCTATACACTGTATCCCTGTGGTTTTTTTATTTTATAACTGGAAGTTTGTTCCCTTTGACTCTTTTCACCCATTTTGCGCCTCCCTCCTCCGCCCCAATCTCTTCTCTGCATCTGTGACCTTGGTTTCTTTGTTGCTGTTGTTGTCATCATTGTTCTGTGTGTTTTGTTTCATGTTTAAGCTTTCTTAACAAGGTTCTGTGCTTCTCTAATTTAAGGGGAAGTCATTCTTTGTCATTAATACATACCATGTGCCAGGCACTCTCTAGGTGCCTCCATGGTTTTCAGTAATTATCCTAAGAACCTCAGAGGATAGGTATCAATGTCTCCACATTTTAGGTAAAGTAAGCAGAGACATGAGGTTGTGTCTCACTTCTAATTATATACCTAGAAAGTTTCGAACTGGCATTCGGATGCAAATCTAATTTAAACCTAGTGTCGTTTCCAAAATGCCACAGCTCCTTCTTTGTCTTCTTTCCTTCACCTCGCAATTTGAACACGCAAATTGTGTGGGCATCTCATCCCAAGGAGTTTGCGAATTCTTTTGTCTAGAGCATGACTTTCAACACTTTTTTGTCCTTCTTCACACAGTTAGGAAAGCCATTTATATTATGATCAAGTGTACACACTCACATATGCACAAATGCACATACACACTTGCACTTACATATACACATATGAAACTGAAAGTTTCATTAAATGATACCTTACTACATGAGGTATACTATGATATTTCCTGTTCTCTTGTGTTAACACACACACACACACACAGACACACACACACACACAGACACACACACACACCATACATACATACATGATGGTGATTACTCACTAAATTGATCTTATGACTGAGGACACGTGTAGTTGAGAGATGCTGACCCAGAGTGGAGCTCTCTAAACCTAAGGTGGGGTAAGTGCCTTCCTTTCCCCCACAGGATGTTAAGGAAGATGCAGTGAACTTTGTTGATGTTTAGTATCTGAGTTGACAGTGCACTATTGTTCTATGGGACGGTTAGTGCCATACCCTGCAGGGTGTGGTAGGTGCTGTCCTGAAGAGAGAGGGGACAGTGTGGCAGCTCCTTCAGCATCTTGCTCACTGTGCTGTGGGATTTGTTCCAGTGTGTGCCTCATAAAGTGTGTTACCAGGTTATGTTATTTACTTTTAAGTAAACTAACACTTAGAAGAAAGACAAGTGATTTTTAAAAATTCCTTCGAAGAAACTGTGGAATGAGATAACATAAGCACAGGGGAACAGCAGAGAAATGGCAAAGCTGATACTTGCATTCTTTTTATGAGCTCCTTATCAACCATGTTGCTAGGTACAAACAGCAGCTGTATAATCATATCTTAGAAGAAGTTGGCCAAAAATTGAAATTATTTAAAAAATTGGGAACTTAGGTTTATATTCATAAACATTAGTGATTGACCTTGTCCTCAGTGGAAGTTGTACCTTGAGACAACGTAATGGCTAATGCCATTATGTTGGTTAAAACACTGAAAATTGTGTTCATTTTATCTTTATTTCCCTTATATTTATTCATATATTTTGTAATACGCACAATACATACATCAGTGCCATATAAATATCTATATCCATGTCAGGGGAATATGCTCAAAAATTTTTTCTGGATACCGATAAGGGTCCGTAATCAAAATCATGTGGAGACTATTGGTCTGAAGAACCACCAGTAGCAGTGTCTAGTAACTGTTAATGGATATCTGGGCCTAAATGAAGAGAAAAGTGAAAAGATGAGGAGGAGACAGAGGACGTTTGTGACAAACTGGAAAACAACTCTCCCGGGGTTGGGGGGCAGTTCCAAGGGCACATGGCTCTGTGAGCAGCCTGCACCATGTGCACATCACAGAGCCTCCCCTTTTTCCTGGTGAAGCAGCCCTTGTTTGGGGCACATGATTTGGCATGTGAGTGTGGACCGGGTTGTAGCTACCCCTCAGTCCTTCATCCTGGAAGTATAGCCTACACAAGTAAGTGTGTGTAACCATCCTGAGGATGAGGTACTATAAAGGCAAGAAGAGTGACAGACAGGAGACATTGATGAATGTGGTAAGCAGCAGCAGTAGTCCCCACTCTTTTATTTATTTATTCATTCAACTTGTATTTATGGAACACCCATTCTATGCCAGCTGTCTTCTACAACAGGAGTTGGCAAGCTGGCCTGGCAGCCAAACTCGACCTGGGGTCTGTTTTCTGTAAATATATATATATATATATATATATATATATATATATTTTTTTTTAAACATGGCTCTACCCTTTGTTTATGTATTTTCTGTGGCTGCTTCTGAGCTATAATGGCAGAGTTGAACAATTGCAATAGAGATAGCATGGCCTGCAAAGCCTAAGTGTTTACTGTCTGGCTCTTTGCTGCAAAAGGTTGTGACCTCTGCTCTAGAAGATGAATCAGCACTTGCTTCTGGGCCACCCCAAGACAACTGAGCCATGGGCTGTTTGCCTTTTCTCTTACACACCCTGCTTGGCAGAAAACACCTCCATCAGAGCCATGTTAGGGCACATTAGGGCAAAGGGGCAGAGATAAAAGCATGTGGCCAGAGCACATCCATTGCTTAGGTGTCTACACAGGCAGTGGAGTGCAGAGAAGAGAACAAAGGGTAGGAGTCTGTAGACTTTGGCTCTGAAATAAAGTCGCATTGTGACCTTCTGTCTGGGCCTCAGTTGCATTCACTCTACAGCTAGGAAACCACACTAGATCAGAGTTTAATCTGCATCGGGATCACCTAGAAGGCTCATTGAACAGATTGCTGAGCCGCACCCCACACACCCACCCAGGGTTTCTAATTCAGTAGCTCTGGAGAGAGCCTGAGAATTCACACTTTTAACAAATTCTCAGGTGATACTGATGCTGCTGGTCTGAGGGCTGGTACTTTGAGAACCACTGGATTAGATCTTCTCTAAGGAGTGTCTGAAAGAGTAATTGATCATCTACAGATAGGTAGTATGACTGGATATATTTTTGTTAACCTGCTTCTCTTTGGCGTTGGGAAGGGGAAGGCTGGTGTGTCCACTGTGAGGGGGGTGTCCACATTTGGAGAGAACCTATGTCCTAGACGCCTCTGTGATACGTAAACCAGAGTTATCCTGGACCAAATTGTAAATCCTCACATTCCACTTCTACAAAGGGAACAATAGGTCTCCTTTTAATAAAATCAGTCATCCCAAATTTTGCCCATTGCCTCTGAAATTCTAGACCCTCAAGTGATCAGCCTTTTAGGGCCATATGGAAGAGCAGAACCTATCGTGGCAGGTTATTTGCCAGGGTCTCTTCCTCATCCCTCCTACCATGACTGCTGTGCTTTATTTTTTTCTTTTTAAAACTCCTATATGGGGGCTTCCCTGGTGGTCCAGTGGTTAAGTCTTTGCCTTCCAGTGTAGGGGGTGCAGTTTCGATCCCTGGTTGGGGAGCTAGGATCCCACACGCCTCGCGGCGAAAAAACCAAAACAAAACAGAAGCAATATTGTAACAAATTCAATAAAGACTTTAAAAATGGTCCACATCAGAAGAAAAAAAAAAAATCCAGAAAACTCATGTGTGGTTTCTGTTACCTTTTTTCTAAATAATCATTTTTTGTGGTTGCAATAAAGTACTAATGTTTCCAGAGCTACTGGGAACCTATTACTGTTAGAAACTATGCAAGTTGCTTGCAGAATAACCTTACCAGTCCTCTCAAAAATTCTTGGGGGTGTTCTGTTTTCCTCACTTTACAAACAATCAGTAGTTACAAATTAGGAGTCAAAGCACCTAAGTAATGTGTCACCTGGAAAATTTCAGTATCCATGAAGGTGACCGTAAAAAAATCAAGCTTCCCAGGTCTTTGGTCTCCTCCCTCTGGCCCTCACCTTCACATCTTCTTAACTCTCTGTTCTCATGTTCAGATCTTGATCCTTGTTGTTACCTAGGATTACTCTTCCTTGGAAATCATTAGCTCCAGTGTTATCCCATCACCACATGTCCGCAGTTTATGCCTTGCTTGGTGAAGCTCTCTCTTATTTCCTTTCTCTGCTGGCGGAAATAATACTCTTTTCTGAACTGTTTATGTATCTTAAAACCTTTTTTTCATGTGAAGACTTTATACTAAACTGTACTGATTTATGTTTCTCGCTCCCTTATTACAAGGTAACCTTCTTGAGAAAAATTATTCCATTATTCCGTTATTCATTTAGATTTCTGCGGAACTAAGTACTATGTCTGGTATATTAGGCACTCTATAAATAACCGTTTAACTGAGCTAGAGAAAGGTAAGAAGACAGAGGTTTGAATCCAGGTCTGCCCTGCCTCACAGTACTGTATTCAGGCCTCCCTCGTCAGTAAGTGATGTCATTTGAGAGATGCTTTGTCGGTTTTTCCATACTCAGTAAGCTATTGGCGATGACTTTTTATTTTGTCAAAATGAATTTTCTCTTTTTCAACTAGAGTGGAAACGAAATAATTTTAGACAACATCCTAAGAACATTTGGAAACGACATTTCAGGTCTATTTTCCCCCTTTGCTTTAAAAAAGTATATACAGTTATAATTACTAATTGCTGCACTCTAAGTAGAGACAGATGATACATATGTTTGTGACAGTTTTCCAGAGGGAAAGCTAAGTAACCAGGCTCCGTTTTCCATAATGTGAATGTTATTTACAAACTATTACCATAATTGATGCACCAAGCCACTGTAGGGTAAATAATGTGTTGTGTGTGGGAAGCAAGCTAGTAGTCAATGAATATTAAAGAACAAAACCTCATTTTAACAGAGAAACTGTAATTATAATCATTCTGAATTCATACTGCAAAACCAGTTAAAATTACTTGGCTGCCATTTATATATGTAATTCTGTGTGTGAAGAAAGTAGGTATACGAGTAAAGTTGTATAGAAATAAGTATGTACACACACATATTTTTATAAAAAGACACACTGCCAAACTTCAGAATTAGTCATTTTTCAAAGACATTTGATGCAGAAATGAGGTGAACATGAGCAAAGTTAATCAGTGGTATTTATACTTATGGAAAAGGGCATAATTTTAGTTTTCTTACTTTTGTTTTTGTATGTGTTTCACATCTACCTGAATGTCTTATTTTTTTTCTTTGACAAATCAGGTTCTATATTTTCTTCAAAGCTCCTTTTACCATAGCAAGCCTTCCTCGTCCACCTCTAATCCCTCTCTTACTACCTTCTACATACTCATCAACTTCTGTGTGTGGTGTATTGATTTACACTTTGGGGATTTGTTGTTTTGTAATAGAAGGTCATAAGTCATTTCTTCTGTGTATCATTAGTCCCCCCAGCTAGGCTGCCACGTCATTTCAGGAAGGAGAGTTTCTTTTTCTTTGTGTGTATGTGTAGTTCCTTCTTGTATTCCTCATGGAGCATGGTTAACGCTTCCCATGAATGTGCCAACTCCTCGGTAGGTACTGCTGGTTATCTTTTTGCACATCTGATGCTGCATGATTTTTGTAAAATCTTTAAGTTTTGTGCTTGCTTACCAGTGTCTCAAAAAAGTACTCTAATACAAAGTGGAAAGAATTAGGTGTTGTTGGTATACAGTTTTTGATGGAACACTTAATCAGAAATGTGGAGTATCGTTTATATGAAATATATAAACCCCTCCGTCTCTGTCAAGTTCTGAAATCAAAGGGAAGGATGCTGCATTTTTTTTTTTTTTTTTTTTGTAGTACGCGGTCCTCTCACTGTTGTGGCCTCTCCCGTTGCGGAGCACAGGCTCTGGACGTGCAGGCTCAGCGGCCATGGCTCACGGGCCCAGCCGCTCCGTGGCATGTGTGATCTTCCCGGACCAGGGCACGAACCCGCGTCCCCTGCATCGGCAGGCGGATTCTCAACCACTGCGCCACCAGGGAAAGCCCTGATGCTGCTTTTATCTCTTGGATGTTTTTGATACATATAGTTTAGATACAGACAAGGTGATTGGGTGAGAGCTTTGATACTTTTATATTTGTAAAAAGATCACTGTGTGTCTATTCTATCAACCTTTTCGAAAAATATTCTCAGCATTGATCCTGTTTTTAGTTGTAACCTCAGTATATTTTGATAATTTCCTTCAAATATATACCTGCTCCATCTACTGTATGGGCATCTGTCACTTTTCCTTTTATAGCAATGGAAACATGGACAGCTTCAGATATTCTTTCTTAGCTCAAATTTCCATGGCCTTTAATGTCAGACAGAGATAATTATTCAGCTAGTTTATCAAACTGGACACATTTTTATACAAGAAAAATGAGTAAATAGAATATTCCTTAACACATTGCTTGTATAGACAGAGCCCATGTTGTGAAGCTGTGTAGCTCTTCCTCTCAAAAGAGGATTATTGGTTTCCTGCCTTTAACGCAACCTTAAACAGTTTGACCTTCATGAGGGCTTTTTGGAAAATTCTGAGAAAGAAAAAAACATAGAACCTCAAGGAATTCTAAGTATAAAAGATCACCTTTATGAAGGTAATTGGTTCAAACCTTCAGTATACTTTGCTATACTTCAGTGCATGGTAGAGCATTGTTGATGTATCTCACTCTGTGATAGCTTGAATTAGCTTGCCCAGATAATGATTATGACAAGGGAGGAACATTACCCAGGAGTGGACTCTTGAGAGGGACGCTGAGCCCTGGAGCTGACCCTCCTGGAGGCTGTTCTCACCCTCCAGTCTCCCTACAGGATGGCTTGGTGTCCATTGAGACCTTTCTCCTACCTTGAGAATACTAGATGGGCTTTTGGCCTGGTTCCCTCAAGGACTCTGGAAACTACTTAGCTTGGAGTGGTGCCGTTGGACGGAGTCTGTTCTTGGCAGTGGGCCCTGGCTGTTTTCCTGCTGGGCCCTGTGCCTCTTAGGAGCAGAGTGGAGGTCAGATGCAGATAACACAGGCATGATTTCTGCCTCCTGAAATGCTCAGCTGATGTGTGCTTCTCCCTCCCCTGAGGGTTTAAGGAAGAACACATTTATCATGGAGGGTAATGAGTAGGAAAGAACTTGCAGCTTTCTTTTCTGCTGAAGAGCAGAATGTAGGATAAAAATCTTTCTGTTTGTAGTTTAGCTGTATGTCTTTATAGTTTATGTTCAAGTCACTTTAAGCTTTATTATTAAGCTGAACTTCTGAACAGTTTCATTTGCAAACTCTTCCTTGGAGGATCAAGGGAAGCTTTTGTAAAGAGTTGAAGTCTGGGATGAGAATTTAGTTGAGCAGAAGTAGGGTGTGTGTGTGTGTGTGTGTGTGTGTGTGTGTGTGTGTGTGTGTGCAAAGCATATGAATGAATGCATTTGCTGGGTTAGGCAGGGACTAGTAGGGTTGAAGAAAAGAGGAAATTTCATTCCCAGCAGAGGAAGCACCGTGTACAAAAGCTGGAAGAGTCTTGCAGTTTTTGACAGATAAATGAACCCTTCTGAAGGTTTTATAAGAGCTGTGACCAGCCCTATTCGCTGAGAAAAGGGAAAGTCGTTGAGTGCCCATCATACCTCCTCAGCCTCTCTTAATGGGCGTTCAGATGCTCTGCCAGAGGAAATGGTGTGTTCCAAGTGCAGCTGCAGTGGAAATGGGTTCTTTCAGTGCAGCTGAAGCAATTCCCCCACAAAGATCCTCCAATTTTAACAGTAAACTGTCTGTTTAAAACAAAACCAAAAAGGCGGGTGGGAGTTGGAAGAAGGAGTTTATGCCAGGAAATGAAAATGAGTTGATGCAGAAGCCTGTCTTCGTTGTGGTTTCAGAGTTAAAAGGGCTCAATTGCTGGTGTGTTATATCATGTTTGTATGTTATGTATGTTTTTGCAAACTCTTATTTCTCCAGAAAACATGAAGGATCAAATAGCAGTCATATTTTATTAGAGAATGCGCTCTTATTGTCAGTAATGACTGCCTCGAAGCTCACAAGCTGTGGCAGCTTTCCCTACTTATGTTCACCAAGGAGCTGAGTGGGCTTATGGTACCCTCTGGTCTTCTTCCTCCCTTCCTGATGGTACGTCAGGCTTCGAATGTAATCAGAGGATAATTGACTCTCTGTCATAGCAGGTGGAGTTTCTGAATTGAAGTCTAAGAAGTGATGTTTCCTTGTGTTTCTAGCTGACTATAGCTACTAAACAAAGGTTAGGAGGTTGTGATACAATTAAAGGTGACACTGCATTTACCTTTTATCAAGTTCAGTTGTGAGCTTGGAGCTGTGTTAACTGCTTTACAAAACTGTGAGTCCATTTAATTTTCACAGGAATCCTCATTTGAAGGTAGGTTTGGTTACCCTCAGTGTACAGATGGGGAACTTGAGGTGGAGAGAGATAAGTGACTAGTTTGCCCTTATATTGATACCTGTCATTTGGCATGGCCAGGATTGGAACTGAGGTCCTTCTGTCTCCAAAGCTCTTGCGTGTAACCACTGCATGTCGCATTGTACTTTCTCCCATAAAGTAACCCCCCCACACCAGTTTTTGGCCTTCCCCTCTTTTAAGAGACTTTAAACAAAACACAGCTAAAAGTCTACCCCTTGAATTGAGTTTTGTCTCCTTCCTTACCTCTCATTAAGCAATACCCTATATTCATGCAAATGTTAGGTATTTGGGGGATAAAATAAATAGCAGTTTTATTTTATCTTCCCTTAATTCTAAGACAATTTATATTGCTATTAATTCTAACTGTTGCATGGTCATATTGTGTTATCTGAAACGCATAACAGTTACAATCTTACCAGTATTCTCAGGGATACTCGTACATGTAGTAGCATGATGCTAGACTAAAGAGCCAGGACATCTCATAGATCCAGCTCAGCTACAGACCAGGTGTGAGACCTTGGTGACGTCACTTTAACTCTCTGGGTTTCACTTCTTTCGTCCTTGTGGTGTTTGCTACAGATCGTTTCCCAGCTTGGGAGGTACAACCTTTATCAGGACACAGGTGATATACTTGTGTGTGCACATGATTTTTAGGTGTTTCTGGAAGGGATGGTTAATAAAATAGAGATTCATTAAGAAGCATTATTAAATCTTACATTTTGTGTTTCTTCAATCATTGAATGCCTGCTAACAATCAAAATATGATCAAGTGGGGAGTTTATTATTTCTTTTTACTTAAAAGAGAGCCTTATGCTCAAAGTTAGACACTGTTTTCATGAAGTTTTAAAATCCTTTCCCAAGTAGAATGAATATTCACTAATCCTACGAGTCTAACTACTTGATTGTGCAAATTCTAACTTTTTGGAATCCTTCATTATCTTATTTTTTCCTCTTCTCCACGAGCATTTGGATTTACAATAAAGGGGGAAAAACACAAGGAAATGAGTTAACTTTCAAAAAATCCCTAATCTCCCACAGTCTGTCCTGAAGACAGAGTGTTTTGCCAGCATGTCTCTAAGTAAAATTTTTCAGTGGTCACCCTGCCATCTTTCCCCTCCCCATTCCACCTTTCCTGTGATGCACCTCACTCTTCTCTCAGACCACAAGCCCCTCTGGCCTCACTTCTTTCCTTACCCAGCCTGCATTGCGTACGTAATCCCCTCACCACCCCTCTCACCAGCACCCTGAGTTCTTTGAAGGTCTTGTCCTTCTGCTCTTTTCCTCTCAGGAGCATGCCAGCTGTGTACCCTTTCTTGAGATTCTGTGTTCCACTTGAGAGAATTAAAACTCTGTTTGGATGTTGTTATAGATCAGTGGGCCTCAACAGCTGTTGGCTTCTTCATTGTTGCCATCAGTGCATTTACTGAGTCACTTTCTTTGTCTCCTTGGTGGAAGTTCCAAACTCTCCCCACTCAAAGCTAAATTGATAGCAAACATTTATCAAGAACTTGCTATTTTAGAGAAAATGTGCTAAGGACTTTACATGCATTGTCTCATCCCCATTCTTGCCATATGACCCACGTTTTCCTTCCTCCATGCCATCCAACAATACTAACTGAGCATTGACTGTGTCCAGGCACTGTGCTGAGCCACAGGCTATAACTGTGACTGAGGCAGACTGGGCACTTGCTCTCAAGAGACCTCCAGTTCAGAAGGAGATGCAGAAGAACATAAGTAAGCAGAAGATCAGTGTATGATAAGTGCTAAGAGGGGGGATAAGTTCAGTCAACAATAGATGTGCCCAACCCAGGCTCAGGGATGAGGATGAGGAAAGCTTCTTGGAGGAAGTGACAGCCTAAGTACCAGTCTGAAGGATGATAGAGTATGAGTTAGGTGATGTGATAGAAGAATATAAGGGTGTTCTAGAAAGAAGATGCTGGATGCTGGAAAGATTCAGGGAATTGAGAGAAGCCAGTAAGCATAGCATCATTGTTCTCAGAGAAATTAGAAGCCTTCAGATATGAACTCCATTTACCTTATCTCCCACATCCTAAGTGATTTATATCCTTACTTAATAATTAAAATTAGAATCCACTGAGATCCTTTATTGTACATGGGTCTTAGGGGATGAGTTTTGACACACTTGTCAATCTCAACATCAAGTTTTACTATGCACTTACGTAGCTGCTCTGCTGAAATAGTATTAGAATGTTAGAGTGGTATAGTAGAAAATGCTTCTTCAAAAATATGGGAAGATTTATAATTATTGTGATGTAGGTATAGAGTTTTCTGGGAGGGCTTTTCAGTGGTAATCACTCCTAACATTTTGAATGCTAAAATGAAGCTACTGCTTAGCCTGGTGGCATGCAATAGCAGCTTCAAAAGTGGAAGCATATTCCCTTTCCATAAAGACATGCAGTAAATGATATTTAGGTCTCAGCCAACATTATGCCCTCAAACACCTTGACTGTGAGAAATCATGACGTGCCTCAGATGAAGGGTCTATAGGGATGAAAGGCTGGTGTTTTTGTGACACAGAGGTAGAGAAATGGAACAATGGTCCACGAGCGCTTCTGGTCATTTGCAGATGTGAAAGGGAAATGAGCCCCGGGTAGACTCTGACCCTTCTGACTGGTAGGAACGGTTCCCACTAGAACAGCACACTGGCTCCATTGCTTCATTCAGCCTTAGGAATCAGAGTGACACAAAGTGACTGGTGGTACAATATTTCACACTCTTCAAACTGTTTTGAAAGGTAGAAGCTGATAATACCAGACATTCGAACTCAACTATTTGTCTCTCCCTCTTTTGCAGATGGGGTTTTGTAGTTTAGAGCATCCAGTAGAATTTCTTTTAAAATCCAGATGAGGGCTTCCCTGGTGGCGCAGTGGTGGAAAGTCCTTCTGCCGATGCAGGGGACACGGGTTCGTGCCCCGGTCCGGGAAGATCCCACGTGCCGCGGAGCGGCTGGGCCCATGAGCCATGGCCGCTGAGCCTGCGTGTCCGGAGCCTGTGCTCCGCAACGGGAGAGGCCACAACGGTGAGAGGCCCGCGTACCGCAAAAAAAACCAAAACAAAAACAACAACAAAAATCCAGATGAATCTTAATTATTTTGTATTTGATAAATATTGTCAATATTATTACTTGGGGGTAGGGACCCCCGTAGGGATATGGGGAGTAGGAATAAGAGCCGCGCTATCATATTAGTAAATATTTTGAGAATCACTGTTTTCAGCATGCCTGATTGCCTCAGTACAGCAATGCATAGGTGTCTCAAATTCATGTATGCTACAGCTGTGTGCCTACATTTCACCCCTCTTTCTCCATTCCATTTCTGGCATCTTGTAGGGTGAGTGCTGTGATCCTATTTCACAGTTTTTATTGAAATCTTGAAAAGTTTAACTAGGTAATAGTAGTGAAACAAAAATAAAAAATACTGTCTTTACATTTCTGTGAAAAGAAGGTATGTATAAAGTGTCAGTCATTCTACCAAGCTGCTCTTGAGGCTGAACACCAGGAGCTGTTCTGGCAGCTAGTAGAAGTGAAAGGGGACAGCGAGAGAAAGCTCTCCCAGTTTCTCTTTCTCTGGCTGCAGAAGGTTGAAAGATGTTGTTTCAGCTGGAGAATTTCAAATGGATTCTTATTCACTTTTTGCTAAAGAGACTGGACTGTTTTTGGTGTTGTAATCTTCTGTAGGCGTGGAGAAGGGTCACCTCCTGATCTTGTTTAGGGGATCATGGGGTTAAAGCTGTGGCAGTCCTTCTCTAGACACAGGCTCTTGTCAGAATAATGTTTGGCCAGGTGTTAATTTGTGTCCTGAGGGGAAGTTCTGGAATTCATTATTCATCCCTGGGGGTAGGCGGAGGAGGAGGAGTTGTCCTTCTGGGAGGGGACTGGGGCCAGGGCCTGCCTCCTGCCTTTACTGACATGTGCCATTTGCGATGAAGGCAGCTGAAGGCCATTTGAGGAATTCTCTTGTCAGCCAGCCAGGAGAGCAACACAGAGGGAGAGAGAGGAGGGAGAGGCAGGCAGCTCAGCAAGGCAGTCCTGGAGTGCAGTTTCCGGAGCGAGATCACACACAGCGATTTAGGCACTAAGGGAAGGTGTACAGGAACAGAAAGGGGAAGGAGGCCAGGTTTGAAATAGTGCATTTTCCTATATCTTCCCCCTTCACCCCTCCTTTGACTACATGTCATCCTCTGGAAAACTCAGCATCTGAAAGAAGCCTTTGCTGAAACACCGTTTTTTCTTCAGCACTATACTGTTTTTGTTTTTTCTTTTCCTCTTTTTATTTTTTTCCATCTTCTTTTCCTCTGAGAGCAGAAGGTGAGACAATGATCAAGTCAACTTGGTTCTATGTTAAGTTCAAGTATGCAGAGAAGGTAAGTCAATATGTTTTCTTTTCCCAAGGGAAACCTGCCACCTCCCTCCAGGCTTCTCATGTTGATGGGCTCCTCTGGCTACTCACGGAAGCAGATGAACCCAGAAGATTCTTTTGTGAATGTGTTTCCTCTGGCTTAATAATTCTTGGATGAAATGAAGTCTCTATACTTTGCTATCTGACATTGCTGCTGACCAAGAGGAAGGAATCTTCAAACTCTGTTCCAGAGGCATTATTTAGTATTTAAAGAAGAAAAATAATGAAACTGCAGTAACAGGAAAGACAGGCTATACTTCTTTAGATTGAATAGAGAATTTTCACGAGGAATATTTGTTATGAAACTTGATGTATATTTGATTTGGTTCTGAAACAAATTGATAGTCACTTCCCGTTACCTGTAGTTTGCTTAGTCAGAAGTTTTTGTTTTTTCTTTCAGTTAACTGACTTTGTTCATTCATGTGTAGAAGAGCTTTGCTCTTCTTTGCTCAAACGTTATTTGGGTGACGAAAGAATCCCCACCATTTTGGCTGACTATTTATGAGAATATCTCTTTACTCTGTGTTGGTGGGTTATGTTTTAGGGAGCTAATGAACTTTGGTTGTATCTGAAATTTCGATGTTACAGTACAGTGTTTTAATATGTCATTACTAGGCTTTGGGGAAAGAAGTATGTACTTTCTAACATATCTAAACTTAACCTGGGGCTGTTGGCCATCGTTTCGGTTCTGGATCCATATATATCAATTCTTCTCTTGGAAATTTATTGGGTTAGCAATGAGGTTTCCAGGAGCATCCTAAAATGCCTCCCTTTTGTAATCCTTCTTTCCTTGTTTTATTTGTTGAAAACATAGGCATTTTGACTATAGAATTAAGCTGAGGCCCTAGAGAATGGAATCATGATATGGCAAGATGGAAAATTATGATGGTCTTCATAATTCTTATGATTATATATATAAGCATGTTGAAAAATTCTTCCATTTTTCAAATTTAAAATGAAGTTAGTACACTTTGGGCTAATTTTTCCTACTTTTTTTTTTTTTTTCTGTGTAGATTTGTTTCTGCTGTGTTTTTGTGACAGCAAAATTACTTGTTCTTTACCCATAATCAAAGTATAGGATTTTTACTTAAAGGATTCATCCTCCATTTTAGACACATTTGCATTATTAACTATTAAAGCCGTTATAACTAGAATATTATCTTTTTGTATAGGGTCAGGATGGGTTATCATTATGGTTTGGGGTTTACTTTTTTCCTCAGTAGATTGCTTTCCTTTGAGCAGCCCATTACCCATTGTTTGTTGTCAAGAATTTTGGTAAATTTAAACTGTATTCTACCTTCTTAACCTTTTCCTTTCACCTTAAATGTCCTGCCATAGAAACCTGAAACTCAGAGTTAAGGAATGAGAGTAAACTAATGTTAAAAGCAGAAAAACATTTCAAGAAATGATCTTCATAAAAAAGAAAAGGAGGACATTAAATTAACTGCTTCATTTGAATAACTATCTTGCTGTTCCTTTAGCAACCAGACAACCAAACAAGGAGAGAATGCATTTGTATACCAAGACATGCGTATAATGTAAAACTAAATAATGTAAGACTCCATAGCTAATTGAAGGATATCCTGTTTATATTACAATAGGGGGAATAAGAGAAACAGAAAAATCTCAGTCTTGTTTTTGGCACGCTTATTGATGCTCTATATCTCTGTGATTCTCAGCAGAACTTTTGTTCTTTTGTTCTTTCACAATGATTTGTTTTTTAAACTTACAAAATTCATCAAAATGAGTTTAGTTTCAGTTGGAGAGAGAAAAGACCTTAGTGTAAACGCAGGGACAGAGATGCTTAAAAACAAATTAAAACTATTCTTTTTTGTATTCTTCCAAAAAGCCATTCTTTTAAAGGGTTATTAATTTTGAACTTCCTCCAGTATTTTATTTCATTAAAAAAATACATTTATTTATTTAGCTGCTCCGGATCTTTGTTGCTGCATGCGGGTTCTTTAGTTGCAGCATGTGGGATCTAGTTCCCTGACCAGGGATCAAGCTAAGGCCCCCTGCATTGGGAGCATGGAGTCCTAACTATTGGACCACCGGGGATGTCCCTCCTCCAGTGTTTTAAAAAGGGCAAAAAAGAAACCATCTCTCTCATTTTCAAAAACTGACCAAATGAATTGATATAAACTTGTAATTATTGGAAAGATATTTCTTCTGCAAAGTTTGTCCACAGCTATAAGAAAATACATTATGGGATATCGTCGATGGCCAGCCATTTCCTAGTTTCACATTTAGGAAAATGATTGAATCAGCCTTAAATAGTGAGCAAGAAAAACTAAGAAAGTCAAGTAATACGTTACCAAAAACATTGGCACAGGGAAACATTTCCTTGTTTCTGATCAGGATTCTGATCCCTTTCCAAGATTAAAAAATACATGTATGGTAGCACAAACATCTTTTTTTTTTTTTTTTAACATCTTTATTGGGGTATAATTGGTTTACAATGGTGTGTTAGTTTCTGCTTTATAACAAAGTGAATCAGTTATACATATGTTCCCATATCTCTTCCCTCTTGCGTCTCCCTCCCTCCCACCCTCCCTATCCCACCCCACAAACATCTTTTTTATTACCACTCCACACACATGCACACTTCTCTGTAAGTATTTCCATTTGAATTATTTATGAGTAATCTCTTTCTTGAATTAGGTTAATATACAGCTATCATTCCTTCTGAAATACTGCTTACTTGAACTAAGTTCATCCCACCCCTTGCCCCCTTCTTGTTCTACATATTCTCTTTGAGCAATTTCCTATTTTTATGTGTTTTACCATGTTTAGTAACTGGTTATTCCAAAATCTGTTTTACTAGTCTAATCTCTTTCTTGAGTTTCAGAGGCATATATTTTATTGACTAGTTAGATAAGTGTCCTGAAATTCAACAGAAACCTCAGATACAACATCTCTAAAATGCAGTTAACTTCTGCATTTCATCCCAAAGAACACTTCTTGGTTCTGTTTCCCTCCTGGCTTATTAGAGTAGCCTCCTAGTTTATCTCCAGTGTGTTCCTGATGCCTTCCAGTGCTCCAAGACCTGTCTAGAGTGATCTTGTTAAAAGGTCAGTCTGCGCATCCCTTAGTCCCCTGCTTGTTAAAGGCTGCCCTCTCCCGTTGAAGAATCCTCATTTGATGTCCCTCAACAGTGCTAGCACTTGGCCTTGTATATACATAATGCATTTTATTGTAATTATTTACTCACCAGTCTGTGTCCTTTATACCGAAAGATCCTAGAGATACTGAACTACTATGTTGTCATATTTTTGTATCCTTAATACCAACACATAACAGGTGCTCATTTATTCCCTAAATGCTATTGAGTAAATCTGTGACTTTTCTGGGGAGTCTAGCAAACATGAGTTTGAATTCTGCATCTACTACTTACTAGTAGTATGTGATCTTGGACCACATATAGAAACTTGATAAAATTGTTTTTTCATCTGTTAAGTCAGGACAATTGTCACCTAATATTCTTTTTAAAAATTGAACTTTTTGAGATAATAGTAGATTCATATGCAGTTGTAAGAAATAATACAGAGAGGATACCATGTGCTTTTTATCTAGTTTCCCCAATTGTAACACCTTATAAAACTATTGTACAATATCAAAACCAGAATACTGACATTAATATAGTTAAGCTACTGAACAATTCCATCACCCAAAGGATCTCTCCTGTTAGTCTTCTATAGGCTCACCACTTTCCTCCTCCCCTACACCCCCAGTCATTAACTCCTGGCAACCAGTAGTTTTTTTTCTCCAATTTAAAAATTTTGTCATTTCAAGAATATTATATAAATGGAATCATACACTATATAACTTTTGGGGATTATTTTTTTTCACTCAGCATGATTCTCTGGAGATTCCTCCAAGTTGTTGTGTGTTGTTCCTTTTGTTTCTGAGTAGTACTCCAAGGTACGGATGTACCATAGCTCGTTTAATCATTCCCCCTATTGAAGGACATCTGCGCTGTTCCCAGTTTTTTCTTTGTTACAAATAAAACTGCTGTGAACATAAATTTTGTGTATATTTTGGTGTAGACAGAATTTTTCTTTTCTCTTGGATAAATGCCCAGGAATACAATTCCTGAGTAGCATATTTAATTTTAAGAAGCTACCAAAACTGTCTTTTACTGTGTCTTCTATCATTGTACATTCTCTTCAGTGCAGTGATATGAATTATCTGATTTCTCTGCATCTTCACCAGCATTTGGTGGTGTTACTGTTTTTTATTTTAGCCCTTCTGTTGGTATGTAGTGATTTCTCATTGTAGTTTTAATTTGCATTTTCCTAATAAGTAATTATGTCAGATGCCCTTTCATGTGCTTGTTTGTCATCTGAATATCTTCTTCTGTTAAATATCTCTTGCTCATTAAATGTCTTTTGCATATTTTCTAATTGCATTTTTGACTTTTACTGTTGAATTTTTTAAAGTTCTTAAATATATTCTAGATACTAATCCATTATTGGATACGTGGTTTACAAATATTTTATCCTAATCTGTAGCTTGTCTTTTCAGCCTCTTGACAGAGAATGAAAGCAAAAATTTTAATTTTGATACAGTCCAACTTGTAGATTTTTTCCCTTTATATTCCTTGCTTTTATTCTTAAATCTAAGAACTTTTTGTCAATCTTATTGATCTTATCAAAGAACCTTTTTTTTTTTTTACATCTTTATTGGAGTATAATTGCTTTACAATGGTGTGTTAGTTTCTGCTTTATAACAAAGTGCATCAGTTATACATATACATATGTTCCCATATCTCTTCCCTCTTGCATCTCCCTCCCTCCCACCCTCCCTATCCCACCCCTCTAGGTGGTCACAAAGCACTGAGCTGATCTCCCTGTGCTATGCGGCTTCTTCCCACTAGCTAGCTATTTTACGTTAGGTAGTGTATATATGTCCATGCCACTCTCTCACTTTGTCACAGCTTACCCTTCCCCCTCCCCATATCCTCACGTCCATTCTCTAGTACGTCTGTGTCTTTATTCCCGTCTTACCCCTAGGTTCTTCATGACATTTTTTTTTCTTAAATTCCATATATATGTGTTATCATATGGTATTTGTCTTTCTCTTTCTGTCTCACTTAACTCTGTATGACAGACTCTAGGTCCATCCACCTCATTACAAATAGCTCAATTTCGTTTCTTTTTATGGCTGAATAATATTCCATTGTATATGTGTGTCACATCTTCTTTATCCATTCATCTGTTGATGGACACTTAGGTTGCTTCCATGTCCTGGCTATTGTAAATAGAGCTGCAATGAACATTTTGGTACATGACTCTTTTTGAATTATGGTTTTCTCAGGGTGTATGCCCAGTAGTGGGATTGCTGGATCATATGGTAGTTCTATTTGTAGTTTTTTAAGGAACCTCCATACTGTTCTCCATAGTAGGGAGTGATCTAATCTCATACTTTTACATGTACCTGTCCAGTTTTCCCAGCACCACTTATTGAAGAGGCTGTCCTTTCTCCACTGTATATTCCTACCTCCTTTATCAAAGATAAGGTGACCAAACGTGCACGGGTTTATCTCTGGGCTTTCTATCCTGTTCCATTGATCTATATTTCTGTTTTTGTGCCAGTACCATACTGTCTTGATTACTATAACTTTGTAGTATAGTCTGAAGTCAGGGAGCCTGATTCCTCCAGCTCCATTTTTCTTTCTCAAGATTGCTTTGGCTATTCGGGGTTTTTTGTGTTTCCATACAAATTGTGAAATGTTTTGTTCTAGTTCTGTGAAAAATGCCAGTGGTAGTTTGATAGGGATTGCATTGAATCTGTAGATTGCTTTGGGTAGTAGAGTCATTTTCACAATGTTGATTCTTCCAATCCAAGAACATGGTATATCTCTCCATGTATTTGTATCATCTTTAATTTCTTTCATCAGTGTCTTATAATTTTCTGCATAGAGGTCTTTTGTCTCCTTAGGTAGGTTTATTCCTAGATATTTTATTCTTTTTGTTGCAGTGGTAAATGGGAGTGTTTTCTTAATTTCACTTTCAGATTTTTCATCATTAGTGTATAGGAATGCCAGAGATTTCTGTGCATTAATTTTGTATCCTGCTACTTTACCAAATTCATTGATTAGCTCTAGTAGTTTTCTGGTAGCATCTTTAGGATTCTCTACGTATAGTATCATGTCATCTGCAAACAGTGACAGCTTTACTTCTTCTTTTCCGATTTGGATTCCTTTTATTTCCTTTTCTTCTCTGATTGCTGTGGCTAAAACTTCCAAAACTATGTTGAATAAAAGTGGTGAGAGTGGGCAGCCTTGTCTTGTTCCTGATCTTAGTGGAAATGGTTTCAGTTTTTCACCATTGAGGACGATGTTGGATGTGGGTTTGTCATATATGGCCTTTATTATGTTGAGGAAAGTTCCCTCTACGCCTACTTTCTGGAGGGTTTTTATCATAAATGGGTGTTGAATTTTGTTGAAAGAACCAGGGTTTGTTTTCACTAATTTTCTCTCTCTCCCTCACTCTTTTTTTTGTTTTGTTTTCAACTTCATTTCTACTTTCTTTATTATTTCCTTCTGCGGAGCTGAATTAATTTTTGCTCTTCTTTTTCTGGGTTCAGGAGGGGGATAGCTTAGATTATTGGTTTGAAAGTTTTCCCTCTTTTCTTACATAAACATTTAGTGCTATGAACTTCCTTTTCAACACTGCTTTATGAGTCCCACAAATTTTGATGTGTTGTATTTTTAATTCAGCTTAACGTAGTTTTTTCTTTTTTTTTTCCCCCCCTTGAGATTTCTTTTTGATGCATGAATTGTTTAGTGGTGTGTGGTTTTGCTTCCAAATGTCTGGACATTTTTCTTTTGCCTTTGTTATAATTTTCTAGTTTGAATCCATTGTGGTCTGAGAGCACGCTTTGTAGGATTTGAGTTCTTTTACACTTGCCGAGGTTTGTTTTCTGGCCCATTATATGGTCTGTTTCAGTATAGTTTACTGGGGCACTTGGAAAGAATGTGTATTCTGCTTTGGGTAGAATGTTTTGCTGTGTTAAGTAGATTCTGTTGATTAACATTGAATTCTTCTCTATGTTTGATGATTTTCTGTTTAGTTGTTCTATCAATTGTTGAGAAAGGGGTGTTGAAGTCTTCAATTATAATTGTGAATTTGATTTTTCCTCCTGTCAGTTCTGTCAGTTTTTACTTCATATGTTTTCAGGGCTACTGTTTGATGCATATATGCTTAGGATCATCATATTTTCTCAGTAGAGTGAACCTTTTATCATTATGTAATTTCCTGCTCTGTTGCTGATAATTTTGTGTGCTTTAAAGTCTATTTTATCTGGTATTAATATAGCCTCTGTTTTTTTCTTTTGGCAAATTTTTTTTTAAGATTTTTTTTGATGTGGACCATTTTTAAAGTCTTTATTGAATTTGTAACAGTACTGCTTCTGTTTTATGTTTTGGTTTTTTGGCTGAGAGGCATGTGGAATCTTAGCTCCCTGACCAGGGATCGAACCCACATCCCCTGAATTGGAAGGCGAAGTCCTTTTTTTTTTTCCTTTTAATTTTTTTGTCTTTTTCTTTTTTGTTTATTTATTTTTGACTGTGTTGGGTCTTTGTTGCTGCACCCTGTGGTGAGTGGGGGCTACTCCTTGTTGCAGTGCATGGGCTTCTCAATGCAGTGGCTTCTCTTGTTGTGGAGCACGGGGCTCTAGGCACGTGAGCTCAGTGGTTGTGGCTCGCGGGCTCTAGAGCACAGCCTCAGTAGTTGTGGCGCACGGGCTTAGTTGCTCCATGGCATGTGAAATCTTCCAGGACCAGGGATCGAACCTGTGTCCCCTGCACTGGCAGGCAGATTCTTATCCACTGTGCCACCGGGGAAGCCCGGAAGGTGAAGTCTTAATCACTGGATCACCAGGGAAGTCCCTGGCAAATGTTTTTATGATAGATCGATCCTTTTTGTACTTTGATGTTATATATACTTAGGTATGATATTTAAAGAAACTCTCTGGTGGATGGCATATAGTTGGGTCACGTTTTTTAATGCACTCTACTAATCTCTGTTAAGTTTGCCAATTTTTAGTTTTCTGTTTTTTATTTTATTTTTTGTTTCTCTGTCTTCTTTTTCCCTTCCTTTTCTGTAAGTTACATTCTAGCATTTTCTCAAATTTCATTTTGATTTGTCTGCAGTGTTTTTGAGTGTGTATCTTTATACAGCATTTTTAGTGGTTGTTCTAGATATTGCAGTATGTATACTTCTATCACAGTCTATTGTTGTCAGCTTTTTACCAGTTCAAGTGAAGCATTGAAATATGCCTCCCTATACCCTCCCCCATTTGTAATTATCTTAAATAGTTCCTCTACATGCATTTAGAACCTTCTCAAGACAGTTGTCATTTTTGCTTCAACTGTCAGTCATAATTTGGAAGACTCAAGAGGAGAAAGTGTATTATATTTATTTTGTTCTTTCCATTTGTTCTTTTTTTCCTTTCTCATGATTTAAGATTCTTTATTTTATCATTTCATTTTTTTAAAAGAGAGCTTCCTTTAGACATTCTTTAGGATAAGTAGCAACAAATTTTCTTAGTTTTCTTTAATATGAGAATGTCTTATTACTCATTTTTTCCTGAGAAATTTTTTTACTTGCTATAGAATTCTGGGTTGACAGTTCTTTTCAGCCATTCCAATGTATCTTGGCATCCATGGTTTCTTATGAGAAATTCACTATCATTCTTACCCCTGTAGGTCACGTATTGTTTTTCTCTGACTGCTTCCAGAATTTTTCTGTATCTTTAGTTTTCAAAACTTTTACTGTGATGTGTCTTGGTGTGGATAGCTTTGGGCTTATTCTGCTTGGGTTTCTCACAGCTTCTTGAATCTGTAGGTTTGTGTCTTTTGGCAAATTGGGGAAGTTTCACCATGTACTTTTTTTGTGTGTGTGTGGTATGCAGGCCTCTCACTGTTGTGGCCTCTCCCGTTGCAGAGCACAGGCTCCGGACGCGCAGGCTCAGCGGCCATGGCTCACGGGCCTAGCCGCTCTGCAGCATGTGGGATCCCCCCAGACCGGGGCACGAACCCGTGTCCCCTGCATCGGCAGGCGGTCTCTCAACCACTGCACCACCAGGGAAGCCCTTCTTTGGTTTTAAGCATGTTTATAATTGCTTGCTGAAACCTTTTTTGGTGGGTGCTTTAAAATATTTGTTAAATAATTCTGTAAACCCAGTGTTGGTGTCTGTTGGATTGTCTTTTTTCATTTAGGCTAAGAGTTTTCTGGTTCTTATTATGAGGAGTGATATTTGATTAAAACCTGGATATTTTGGGGGCAGTATGTTTTGACTGTATGTTTGACTGTATGTGACTAAACCTTCTGTTTTTAGCTGGACTCTTCTGGCAGCACTCTGGCAAGAGAAGGGGACTGCCACGTTGGGGAAGAGGTCCTGGTTCCCAGTTTCACCTCAGTTGTCACCTGAAGGGGAGGGGGTTGGTGCTGAGTAGGAGTTTCGACTCCCCTCCAGGCCTCAGCTGATACCATAGTGGCTGGGAGGAGCAATAGTGTTTAATTACTGCTTCCCTCATGTCCCTCCACTGACACTATGGGGGAGGCAGTGGTTCTTTTACCACCATGCAGTGACTCTCTACAATGGGGGGAGGTACGAGAGACTCTCTTAGTGGGGAGAAGAAGGAGGAGGCTTGTTGCTGCCCTCTGAGGGTCTAGGCTCCTCACACGGTCTCCACTGACACAGTTGATGGATGGGTTTGGGGGCTGTTTTCTGCCCAGTGGAGTTGAAGGTCTGGAATCTCTACTCATCTCCTCTGGTGCCAACTATATGTGGAGGTGGAGAACGTCTTTAACGCCTGGTGAGGGTGGAAGTCTAGGCTCCCCACTCATCCCTACTGATTTGGAAATGAGTGTGTCCCAGGTTTTTCTTTGGTGTTTGTCTAAACATTGTTTATCTTACTAGCTTGACTCTCCCCTGGCCCTTTGTCTAAAGGGAGCTGCCTTTTCTTGGGACTTTTTTGGTATTTACTGTTGGCATTTCTTGATTTCTGGCTTCTTCAGCTCATAGTCTTGGACACACAGTATGAGGTAGAAAACAAAAACGGAAACAAAAAAATGAGGGAACTCACCATAGTCTCATATTTTGGGTCCTCAGTTTCCTAGCAGGTCTGCATTCTTGTCTTCACCTTTCAGAGTCTACTTGTTTTTTCATCTATAGTGTCCAGGGTTTTGGTTGTACTTTGTGTGAGTAATAGGTAAAACTATGTCCATTTCATCTTCCTTGAAGCAGAAGTCCCCTAAGACGCTCTTTAAAAAGAGATTCAATGACATAATGTTTTTAAGTGTTTTCATTGCATAGGGCCTGATAAGTGCTCAATAGAGGGTGGTAATTATTTTTTTTTTATTACCTCCTTTATGTTTCTCCAGTGTTTACTTGAAATGTCATCATAGTTTGCTAATCTTTGCTAGAAACAGCTCTTGTGTATGTTTACCTTGCTTTATATACATTGTATTATCAGTAACATACATTTGCATCTCCATCCCCCCTTCAGTGCTATTCTATCAAGATGTAGATCCATAAAAAACATTGCAATCTTTTTCTTTTTCAGGCAATTTTGACAATGTATTTTTGTAATAAGATTAGAATTATTAATTTTGGCTTCATTGAAAAATAGTTAACTATTTTAGCCAGAAAGAGTGTAATATAGGAAACAATAGATTTTCTTCCTGAAATATTCAGTTCAATTGAGGTGTTGAATTAGGTGGGGCAGATTGAGTACACTTTTCTTCTTTTAGTAAGATTTGTTCTTCTGAACAACTGCCCTGAGCTTATTATAAGTATTATTTGACCCCATTGACAACATTGCTTATAACCTTATGCCATATCTGTCTAATAAGTTTAAAGTATGTACTCTATCTCAGTCTTTAACTTCAGAGTTGATTTGAAGTTTATTTACATAGTATGTTTGGAAATTTATGTAATCATGATGACTGTACCTTATTAATATTCTGTAGAAATTTACCCCAATAAAATTCTTCTGTTAGAATGAAGCAATAAATTTGTGTCACAACACCAATTGGGAAATCCAGAAGACACTTAATGTATGGAACATAAGCTATGGAGCATGGCCCCATGAATCCCTTTATTCTCGCTTGATATGCAGTAGGATGTGGACAGCATAGAACCTTGTTTCCTCTGCCTTTATTTGTTGTTTGGTAGAGGAACACTTGTTGTTTGAGACAAGAATGACTTAATCTTTACACCAGGCTACACTAAATTTTTCTTCACCCTTAGAGTGGACTCAGTTCAATGGAAAGACTGTTCATAGTTTTGACAGCTTAAATAAAAACCCTGAAGGATGAGCAACTGCTCAGAAGTTCCAAGGGCTTCATTTCCAGTGGGAGGACTTCAATTACAGTCATTTTCTTTGAATAAGTACAAGGAGGTAAATGGAACCCCTTTTTCAAATGTTAAATTTGAAGACTGTGTTATTACTGGTGTACTTTGGAAATAAAGCCTGATTCCAGATTACTATATAAGAGTATGAGGAGGACTATAGCCAGCAAATGAGCCACTTGGTGTTGAAGTGTAGACAGTACATCAAATGCGACTTTCATTAAGCAGTGTTGCCCTGTGTGGCACCAAGTACACTAAGCATCCTTTTCAGCAGGCTCTGATAGCTCCTTGTTGAAAGGCTTTGTGCTATGCAGTTGCTTTGTAAGAGGGATTAAAGAAGGGTATGGACTCATGTTGGCTTTATTTTTCAGGTAGAATTTTTGCCTCTGTGTGTGTGTGTGTGTGTGTTGTTTTAGAGTACTTGGAGAAGCTGCAAGTATAGAGTACTTATTTATTGTATGTTTTTTGCATGAATAAATGAGAGTGAATTAACAAATTTGGCTTCCTAAATTGGTGATTTTTGCCATGCACATATTGAAACTAAGTTTCTATCCCTTCGCATCTCTTCCAAGGTATCCTCCCCGCTAATTTTTTAAACTCACTGTCCCCTCTGCCTTCCTAGAATGTGATTATATACACTTAGAGTAGTTGGAGGACCTCACAATATTATAGAAAGAGTAGGACAGATCAGTTTTACATAGGGAGGACAGAAGAACTTCCTTGAAATTACAGAAGTGATGTTTCAACCTCATTTTAACTGATAGATCGTTCCTGTAGATCTCTGTGAGAAGAAAGCCATTCAAATCCCATTCATTTTACTTGTTAGGCCAAAGTAAATCAGGTTACCCATTTTGTTGTTCTTTGGTAGAATACTTCTTACCTGGCATCATCAGTCCCATAGTGCAGTTACAAAATAGAAACAGCTAAAGCTTGAAATCATTGAAAGAAAAAAAGTGTATACTTTAACCCATTGTTTTATAGTAAAACAATGCATCCTCTCACCAGTCCTTTGATGTGGATCCTTGTATTTACATTGGCTGCACATTGGAAGCAATTAAGAAAAAAAAACATTGATGTCCAGGTATTCTAGAGATTCTGATTAAACTGGTCTGAAAGATCCTCAGGAGTTTAAAATGTACAGTGAGAGTTGTTTGAGAATGGTTCCACTGATTTGTGTTCCAACTGTTTTTTCTTGAACAAACCACATCCATAATGCATTGACCACAATTGTCTAGGAGGGTTTCCTAAAACTGTTGATATAACTTAGACATATGTGAGTAATCTGAGTGCAGAAACCTTTTAGATTCCTCCTCCCAATCTTTTATGGTTGTCTCATATTTAATTTGACAACAGTTTTTTTAAGGAGTCCCCTTTACAGAGTTCAGCTTAATTTTTATGGTAGCAATATCTCACTTTCATTTTGTACTCCCTGTTTCACATAATATTTAATTAAATATTCACTATAACTACCATAAGCAGGTTTGCGAACAAACAGTTTACTCTTAGTGTATGATGCACTGGTACCTTATAGAGGAGCATTCATTGGCTGTGAATCATTCAATATGTTTTGCAAAGGAAATGAGGACCATCAGTTGATTTGGCTGGTCAGTTGAGTGGAAGTCGGTTAAAAGAGCTTTTATTGTAAAAGATATATGGTCGGCCTGATATTAGGTCAGTTAATATTCACCTAAAAGAAGGTGGGATATATTTAATTTTTATTCTGTAAGTGAATATGTAAGTATGGATTTTCTTCCTTATTTCGTATTTAATTTTTTATTCAGGACTTCGGGTTAATTAATATCTGGTGTTAGTACTTAATGCACATAGATATGATCAATATAATCACTTTTATCTCAAGAGTGAGTACTGTTTCTTGCCTGTGGTTTTTTTATTCCATTATAACCGTCTAAATGATATTCATCATGGGCCTTTATTATACACCATCAGTGCTTCAGAGTCTTGAATTAAGTCTGGTCTTTGAGTATCACATGTCTTGAAATATACTTCATATTAGATTTGTGAATAAATTGTAGAAAAACTTAGGAGTGAAAAACAGGTATTAATTAATGGTATTTCCTCCTAATGAGACATACTAGTAGACATTAGAGCATTAGTAAGTCCTTAATAGACCATGTGAGATTAGTCAGACCCATCACAATATGTGTACGCCTATTCTTACCATTTGGTATGTGCACATACTGAGTTAGTTGTTTATTCTCAATTGTTTATGGTAGTTGCATTTGCACTTACCATCTTTTACTTTCATTTAGAAAACTAATCCTGAGTTTTTGTCTATTTTTGCTTAGCTATCAAAACTTGCTCTCATTAATCTGGTTTATATCTGTTTGTTTTGTCGTCTTTTCAGATTGTGTATTCCTTGAGGACGAGGAATCTAGTCTTCCTCTGGTGTAGTGCCTATGACAAAGAACAAAGTTTTAGGAACATATTGTCTGAATTAAATGAATTGAATTAGTCAATGGATGTTAGGCCTGTCTCTGTGCAGGACAGAATACCAGACTTTATGAGAACTGGTCCCAAGAATATTTTTATTTGCTTTCCTTCCTGGGAAGGAAAGAAATGGTGTATAGGCAGCTATGTGCAAGTACCTTGGTCTGTACTTTTTCTTTCTGACCGCTCTGTTAGATTATCTTTCAAGAAAGCTGAGTAGCTTAGCACAGTGAATACTAAAGGGAATGCATGGCTCCCCTCTCACGGGACTTAAGTACTGTTTAACACCACGGTGAAATCGTCAGCTGTGGCTTTCTCTAGTGTAGAATTTGTCTCAGAAAGATTACAAGTACAAGGAAGGCTTTGTGTGCTGTGTTTTGGGTTTGTCATTTTTATTTATTTATTTATTTTTCTTTTCCTTTCTTCTCCGCCTCCTGCTCCAGGCCTTCCATAACACCGTAGAGTATTTTCTTTGGGCCTCTGGAGTGTGCGTGTTATTTATGTGTGAGCCTGAAAGAAAAATAAAAGGCAAAAGCAAGGCAGTGCTTACCAGTGGGAGCCACCACCCACAGGTAAAATGAAGAAAAATTACATGAATGAGTTCTCTTCTCTTCAGCCACTTTTACCACTCGGGGAACCAAACAAGGTATCAGAGACAAAGCATGGGTCTTGGCATGTGATAACCCAGTGGCCTGGCTGTTGGAATACTTAACCAGTGGAGAACTCAGTTTTGCCATGTTCCTGACAGAGATGAAAGCCTTCTGAGGAAATTAGAAAGGGTATAATTTGGGGACTATACTCAGATTCTTTCTTGGTATAATGTTTGAGGGCTTCATTTACAGTGACTGTCATTCAGCAAGAAACAAGGGAAGACTACTGTTTAGTGGCAAGGAAAGAGTCTTCGAATTTTCGAGCTGAAAAGCAATGTAGTCCAACCTCTGCAGTTTGTAGCTAAGGGCAGTAAGCCTGGAATCTCACTTAGTGTTTGGTGGCCACAAGTGTAGACTGTAGCTAGGAAGTACATTTATTCTACTGGAAACCAATGGTGTAACAGGACTCGAACTTCTTCTTTCATTCATTAGTAATTTTCCTTTCCTTTTGTTAGGAAAAGGCCATTATAATCCTAGCATTGGCACAAGTTTTAGTTTTTGCCTGTGCCTTTCCAGTGTTTGCCCTTATTTACATTTTATATTTATTTCTACATGTTTTTATATTTTTCCTTTTTGCACTTACCCATTCCTCATTCTTTCTAATGATTTTACGTAGCGCTTGTCACAGCTCCTTTGGGTTTTCATTATAATTTGCTAATTTATTGCCTTGTTGTTGAGTACTTACATGGAGTTAGATTTCTTGCCATGAAGGAGAAAGCCATAGAAAACGATGTGGTGGATATAGCTTTACATTCTCTTGAGTTATTTTTTTCTCATCATGTAAGTTCCTGAAAGTGACTTCATTGTAGCAATGGAAAGCGTGCTGTAGCCTACCAGAATCTGAAGGAACGTGCCCCGCACTGTATGTGTGCAAAGATTGTGTGGGTGTGAATGTGCATGACATAGAAAAGATCTCCTGCACTTGTAGGTCAAACAGCTGATGAGCCTTAGTGTAGGATTTTGTGTTTCATGTCACATGGCCGCCTCTATTAGGGAAGATGAAAGCATTTACATTAGTATAGCTGGTTCGCTTTATTAATGTTGGGCAAAATCAGTATGTTAGGAAAATAAATCCATAGTTTTGGGGGGGAAGTTATAAAATTAAACATATAGGTGACCTATTTATACAGTTTTATAAAGGAATTATTGAAGAAATATCATCAGAAGTTATTGTCTATATGAAATGTATATTCAAAGCTAATATTTCTTCCTCTAAGGCTCTAGGAATATAGCAGAGAACAGACGTATTAAACTATAAAATACTATGATGCATCAAACGGTGCAGTTTTTATTTTATGGAGTTTATGTGTTGACTCTGATTTGAACTATCGCTCTTTTTATCATGTGGGAACTTTTGGAAACAATTATATGGTCAAAAATGTAAGGATTTTGACTTTATATTGATTCCATTTGTGTTATTTTACCATATTTTTCTTTTCAAAGAGGTGTGTGTTGAAAAGGGAAGCTTTATGTTTGCTAATCCGAGTTTTCAAGTGTTTATGGAAATTCTGATAGATCCTTTAATAAATGTTTCTCTCCAGGAAAAGATTTCCTGACAGTGGAGTTATTAGGATCAATGGACATGTGTGGGGTTTTGTTTTTTTTTTTTTTTTTTTGCCTTTTCTATTATATTATTTTCAAAAAAAGTTTGTTTCACTTTATCTTTTTATACAGATGAGGATAGACACTTTTCCTTGCACTGATTCTAGTGTGTGGTGCCTCACAGGTGGTCTGTGGAAATCTTTTCCTCTTCCTGGGGCAATTTTTCTGAAACTGCCCGAAGTGGTAGCTGACTCCATTCCATCCTTCCTCAGACCAAACAACACTTTCTCAAAATCTAGCCACCCCACTGCTCTAACACTTTCTAGTTGTCTGTAGGCCTTGGCAGATAAGTAATCTGGGAGCTGTGGTTGGGAGGGGCTGGGCAAACTCTGTCATGTATCATTGTTGTGAGATCATTACTACACCAAAATCTGGAGGTGATCATGGATAATGGCTAGCTAGTGACATAAAATTTTGGAAAAGGTTTTGCTGGCCTTTTTCTAAAGAGAAAAAACTAATGACATACTAAAAGTAAAGCTCTTCCTCATTCAGCCATGTGTCTGAAGCCATTGAGAAGGTCCCCAAGTGCATTTTTTTCAGCTTTATTGAGGTATCATTGACAAGTAAAATTGTGTATACTTAAAGTGTGATAATTTGATATAGGTATGCATTGTGAAATGGTTACCATAATCAAGTTAACACATATGTCACCTCACATAATTACCCTGTGTGTGTGTGTGTGTGAGTGTATGTGTGTGTGTGTGTGTGTTTGAGAGATGGGAAAGCTTAATGTTTACTCTCAGCAAATTTCATGTATACAAGAGTGTTACGAACTGTAGTCACCATGCTGTATATTAGATCCTCAAAACTTACTCATCTTATAATTGAAAGTTTGTATCCTTTTTTTTTTTTTCCTACAACTATGGAATTTTTTTCAGTTGGCATTATTGAGATGACAGAAGAATTTCTCCCTGGAATAGTCAACCAATTTTTTGCATTGTGACATTATCAGCATACTATATTGTCTTATAGTTTGATCTTATGTTTTTTTTTTTTTAACATCTTTATTGGGGAAAAGTTTGTATCCTTTGATCAGCATCTCCCCATTTTCCCTATCCCCCAGCCCTTGGCAACCACCATTGTACTTTCTTTTTCTACAAGTTCTACTTTTAAAAAATTTCATATGTAAGTGATAGCATGCAACATTTGTCTTTCTCTGTTTGGCTAATTTCATGTAACATAATGCCCTCCACATTCATCCATTTTGTTGCAAATGATAGGATTTCCCCCTTTTTTAGGGTTGAATAATATTTCTCTCTCTCTCTCTGTGTGTGTGTTTGTGTGTGTGTGTGTATCTATCTATCTATGATTTTCTTTATCCATTCATCCATAGGCCAACATGTAGGTTGTTTCCATGTCTTGGCTATTGTGAATAATGCTACAGTGAACATGGAAATGCATATATCTTTGTAATATAGTTCAAGGTAGTTCAAGATAATGTTTTCCTTTCCTTCAAATATATCCCAGAAGTGGTTTTGCAGGCCCATGTGGTATTTCTATTTGTCATTTTTGAAGAACCTCTATACTGTTTTCCATAATAGCCGTACTAAATTATATTCCCACTGACAGTGTACAATGTTTTCTTTTTCTCCCCATCCTTACCAACATTTGTTATCTATCTAGTAGACATTCTAACAGATGTCAGGTGATATCTCATTATGGTTTTGATTTGCATTTTCCTGATGATTAGTGATACTGATTACCTTTAATATACTTGTTGGCCATTTGTTATCTTCTTTGGGAAAATGTCTACTCAGGTCCTTTTAAATTAGATGGTGTGTATTTGTGGTTTTTTTGTTTTTGTTTTTGTAGCTTGTATGAGTTCCTTATATATTTTAGATACTAACTCTTTTTCAGATATATGATTTGGAAATACTTTCTCCTGTTCTGTAGATTGCCTTTTCATTTTGTTGATTGTTTCCTTTGCTATGCAGAAGCTGTTTAGTTTGATATAGTCTGCTTGTTTATTTTTGCTTTTGTTGTCTGTGCTTCGGTATCATCCAGGAAATCATTGGCAAGACCAGTGTTAAGGAGCTTTTCCCCTGTGTTTTCTTCTGGAGTGTTAGGGTTTCAGGTCTTACGTTTAAGTCTTTGTTCCATTGTGAATTAATTTTTGTGGGTTGTGTAAGATAGGGTCCAGTTTCATTCTTTTGCTTGAGTATGTCCAGGTTTCCCAGCACTGTTTATTGAAGAGATATCCTCTCGCCATTGTGTGTTCTTTTGCCCTTGTCAAAGATTGGTTGACCATATATTTGTGGGCTTATTTCTGGGCTCTTTATTTTGTTGCATTTGTCTATGTGTTTGTTTTTATACTAGTACATGCTGTTGTTATTACTGTAGTTTTCTGATATAGTTTGAAATCAGGAAGTGTGATACCTCCATCATTGTTTGTCTTACTCAAGATTGCCCTGGCAATTTGGAGCTTTTTGTGGCTCTATATGAATCTTAGGATTGTTTTTCCTATGTCTGTGAAAAATGCCATTGGACTTTTAATAGGGATTGCATTGAATCTGTAGATCACTTTGAATAGTATGGACACTTTCAAAATATGAATTCTTTCAATCCAAGAACATGACATATCTTTCCATTTATTTGTGTTGTCTTCAGTTTCTTTCATCAGTGTCTTACAGTTTTCTGTGTATAGATCCTTTAGTTCCTTGCTTAAATTTATTATTAAGTATTCTATTGTTTTGTACTATTATAAATGGAATTGCTTTCTTAATTGTTCTTTCCAGTAGTTTGTTGTTAGTGTATAGAAATGCAACTGACTTTTGTATCTTGATTTTGTATCCTGCAGCTTTGCTGAATTTTTTCAGTATTTAAAATAGGTTTTGTTTTTTTTTTTAATGTAGTCTTTAGGGTTTTCTGTACTCAAGATTATGTCATCTTCAGACAATTTTACTTCTTCCTTTTTGATTCGATGGATTTTATTTCTTTTTCTTGCACAGTTGCTCTAGCTAAGACTTCCATAACTATGTTGAATAGAAGTAGTGAGATTGGACTACCTTGTCTTGTTCCTGATCTCAGAGGAAAGGCTTTTTTAGCTTTTTACTGTTGAGTATAATGTTAGCTGTGGGTTTCTCATATATTATCTTTTTTTGTGTTGAATTATATTCCTTCCATACCTAATTTGTTGAGAGTTGTTATTATTATAGGATGTTGAATTTTGTCAAATACTTTTTCTACACTTACTGAGATGATCATATGATTTTTATCCTTTATTTTATTGATGCAGTGTATCACATTAAAAAAATTTTTAATGCTATATTATTTATCTATTTACTTATTTATTTATGACTGTGTTGGGTCTTCGTTGCTGCACATGGGCTTTCTCTAGTTGCAGCAAGCGGGGGCTATTCTTTGTTGCGGTGTGCGGACTTCTCATTGTGGTGGCTTCTCTTGTTGCGGAATTCGGGCTCTAGGCGTGCGGGCTTCAGTAGTTGTGGCTCACGGGCTCTAGAGAGCAGGCTCAGTAGTTATGGCACATGGGCTTAGTTGCTCCGCGGCATGTGGGATCTTCCTGGACCGGGGATCAAACCCGTATCCCCTGCATTGGCAGGTGGATTCTTTTTTTTTTTTTGCGGTACACGGGCCTCTCACCGCTGTGGCCTCTCCCGTTGCGGAGCACAGGCTCCGGACGCGCAGGCTCAGTGGCCATGGCCCACGGGCGCAGCTGCTCCGCGGTATGCGGGATCCTCCCGGACTGGGGCACGAACCCACGTTCCCTTCATCGGCAGGCGGACTCTCAACCACTGCGCCACCAGGGAAGGCCAGCAGGTGGATTCTTAACCACTGCACCACCAGGGAAGTCCCTGTATCACATTTATTGATTTGCATATATTGAAAATCCTTGCATCCCTGGAATAAGTACCATGTGATCATGGTATATGATCTTTTCAATGTGCTGTCGAATTGGGTTTGCTAGTATTATGTTGAAGATTTTTGCATCTATGTTCTTTAGGGATACTGGCCTGTAATTTTTTTTTCCTTATATAGTCCTTGCTGCCTTTAGAATCAGGTGGTGTGAACCACAAAAATGAGTTTGGAAGTCTCTCCTCCTCTTCTGTGTTTGGAGGAGTTTGAGAAGGATTGACATTAATTCTTCTTTACATGTTTTGTGAAATTCATCAAGTAAAGCCATTTTTTTCCTGGGCTTTTCTTTGTTTTTGATATTTTCTACTACTGATTGAATTTCCTTAGTAGTGACAAGTCTATTCAGATTTCTATTTCTTCATGATTCAGTTTTGGTAGGTTGTATGTTTCTAGTAATTTATCCATTTTTTCAAGGTTTTCAAATTTGTTGGCATATTATTGTTTATAGTAGTCTTTTATGACCCTGTGTATTTCTGTGGTGTGAGTTCTATTGTCTCCTCTTTCGTTTTTTTAAAAATTTATTTATTTATTTATTTTTGGCTGCATTGGGTCTTGCTGCTGCATGCGGGCTTTCTCTAGTTGCAGCGAGCAGGTGCCACTCCTCATTGCAGTGCATGGGCCTCTCATTGTGGTGGCCTCTCATTGCAGAGCATGGGCTCTAGGTGTGTGGGCTTCAGTAGTTGTGGCTTGCAGGCTCCAGAGCGCAGGCTCAGCAGTTGTGGCACACGGGCTTAGTCGCTCCATGGCATGTGGGACCACGGGCTCGACTCCCAGACCAGGGCTCGAACCCATGTCCCCTGCATTGGCAGGTGGATTCCTAACCACTGCACCACCAGAGAAGTCCCTCTTTCGTTTCTTATTTTATTTATTTGAGTCTCCTCTCTTTCTCAGTTATTCTAGCCAAAGGTTTTTCAATTTTGTTTATTTTTTTCTAAACCCAGGTCTTATTTTTATTGACCTACTGTTTTTCTAGTGTCTATTTCATTTATTTCAGCTCGATATTTGTGTTTTCCTTTTTTCTGCTAACTTTCGGCTTAGTTTCTTCTTCTTCTAGTTCCTTGAGGTGTAATGTTAGGTTCATGTTTATTTGAGATATTCCTTTACTTCCTAATATAGGCATTTTGTCACTATAAACTTCCCTCTTAGAACCACTATTGCTGTATTCCATAAGTTATGGTATGTTGTGTTTCCATTTACATTTGTCTCAAGATTTTTTTTTTTTTTTTGCGGTACGCGGGCCTCTCACTGTTGTGGGCTCTCCCGTTGTGGAGCACAGGCTCCGGACGCGCAGGCTCGGCGGCCATGGCTCACAGGCCCAGCCGCTCCGCAGCACGTGGGATCCTCCTGGACCGGGGCACGAACCCATGTCCCCTGCATTGGCAGGCGGACTCCCAACCACTGCACCACCAGGGAAGTCCTGTCTCAAGATATTTTAAAATTTCTTCTTTGATCTGTTGATTGTTCAGGAGTGTGTTGCTTATTTCCACATGTTTGTGAATCTTCCAGCTTTCTTGTGTTAATTATTTCTGTTTTCTATTGTGGTCAGAAAAGATACTTGATATGATTTTAATCTTCATAAACTTGTTAAGACTGGTGTTGTTTCCTGTCATATTCTGGAGAAAGTTCCATGTGTGCATGAGAAGGATGGAATGTTTTATATATGTCTGGAAGTCTCATTTGGTCTAAAGTCCAATATTTCCTTACTTATTTTCTGTCAGGATGATTTTCCTATTATTGAAAGTAGGGCATTTAACTCTCCCACTATTATTATGTTGCTATGTATTATTGCTTTCAGATCTGTTAAAATTTGTTTAATATATTTAGTTATTCCCATGTTGGGTGTGGATATATTTACAATATATACACAGATCTTTCTGATGAATTGAACCCTATATCATTATGTAATGACCTTCTTAATCACTTGTCCCAGTTTTTGACTTAAGGTTTATTTTGTCTGATGTAAGTATAGCTGTGCCAGCTTTCTTTTTGTTTCCATTTGCATGGCATATCTTTTTCCATACCTTTACCTTAAGCTTATGTGTGTCCTTAAAGCTGAAATGAGGTGCTTGTTGGCAACATGTAGTTATGCTTTGTTTTTTATTTATTCATCCACTTATATGTTTTTTGATTGGGAAATTTCAACAATTTACATTTAAAATAATTGTAAGGTAAAGATTTGCTATTGTCATCTTTTTAATTGTTTTCTGAGAGCTTTGTAGTTCCTTTGTTTCTTTCTTATTCTCTTGCTGTTTTCTTTCATGGTTTTCTCTAGTGGTATGCTTTGATTCCTTTCTCTTTCTCTTTTGTGTATCTACTTTAGGTTTTGGCTTTGTGGTTACCATGAGGCTTACGTAAAACATACAGCCTATTTAAAGCTGGTGACAACTTAACTTGATTGCATATAAAATTTCTACTCATTTATTTTTCCCCTGGTTGCCCATATCTCTTGAAAGATTTGGGAAGTTTTCAGCTGTAATTTCTTTAAATAAGCTTTCTGCCCCTCTCGTCTGTCTGTTCCTTTTGGGACTCCCATAATGAGAATATTGTTTCATTTTGTGGTATCCCATGATTCACTTAGGTATTCTTTACTTTTTTTCATTCTTTTTTCTCCTCTGGGCAGTTTGAAATGACTTGTCTTTGAGTTCATAGATTTTTCTGTTGATCAGGTCTGCTCTTGATGCTCTGTATTGCAGTTTTCATTTCCTTCATTGAATTCTTCAGCTCCAGAATTTCATTTTGGTTCTTTTTTTATGATTTCTATCTTTCTGTTGAACTTCTCATTTTGTTTCTGTATCTTTTTTTTCTGATTTCATTGAGTTGTCTATCTGTGTTCTCTTATAAGTCATTGAGCTTACTTAAAATAATTATTTTTAAGTTCTTTCTCTGCAATTCATAGATCTCCATTTTGGGGGCATCAGTTATTGGGATATTATTGTGTTTCTTTGGTAGTTGTGTTTCCTTGATTTTTTTATGTGTGTTTTGTGTTTTTTGTTTGAAATAAGCAAAAATATGCGTTGATGTTTGTACATTCGATGGAACAATCACCTCTTCCAGTCCTTATGGATTGGTTTTGGTAGGGAAGCATCTTCACCTGTGGGAGGGTGTTAGCGCACTGGCTGGTGGGGTGTGGTGGTTCTGGCTCTGGAGAAAGCCCAGTAGTGTAATTTCTTTGAAGCTTTATCAGCTGATGTAAGCACTGGGGAAGATAGCAGTGGTCCTCACTGGCAAAGGCTGCGGGTGCCTGCAGCATCAGTGAGTACTTTTGGGGTCTTCAGTGGCAGAGTCTCCTGAATAGCTCCTCTTTTTTCTTCCATGGGGTTGTCGTGGCTGACTGGACCCCTTAAGGACTACTTTTGTTCATGAATTAGCTGAGTAATTTTGCGGGGAGGAGGTTTTGGGGGGACAAAGGACAAAGGCTACTATCTCTTACTCCACTGTCTTGCTGATGTGTCTCCCCCAAACACATTTGGAACATGTGCAGAGTGTGCTGTGTTTTCCTATAGTTCAGTCTTGTCTCTGTCCTTGAACAGAGGCAAGGAAACAGATCCAGCAGCTGTTTGGCTTCACTGCTTTACTAACACTGCCTTCACAGTGCTAGGGTTGTGTATTTCTGCCTCTTACTAGTCCTGGAAGTATAATTAAAGGCATAAACAATTGGGTAGAGATACAGGATTCACTGGTTTTCATTGTGGTGATGGTTTTATCATTTTGCATGTATCAGCCAATATGATGGACCTTTCATAGTTTAGCATTCTTCTGCTCAGCATCCTCTAGGACTTCTCATTTCACTCAGAATAAAATCTCAGCACTTGGTCTTGGCCTCTGAGGTCCTAAATGACCCCTGCGCACTTTCATTCCCTCTGTCCCTCTAGGCCTCCACGAGTCCCTCATCAGCCTTCTGTAGTCCCTTGGACCGTTCACACTGCCTAGGTTTCTCTGCCACATATTGTCACGTGGTGGGTTTTATCTTGCCCCTTAGATCTCAGTTCAGACTTTACCACTTCAGTGCCATCTTCTCTGATCCATGTTTGCCCCCTTTACTTATGTCTTATTATGTCATTTTTCCTTTTAATTCCTTAATATCACTTAGAGCCATCTGAAATTATTCTATTTGTAAATTTATTTAGGGTTTGTTTGTTTGCCATTTCTTACTGAAAGTTAAGTTCAGTGATGGCAGGACCTTTAGGATGTTATTTGCTGTTATAGCCTCAGCACTCGTTACAGTGCCTGGGACACAGTGAGCGCACTAAATCAATATTTGTTGGATGAATGTATGAATGGACCAAACAAGCCCCTGTAGTATGACAGGTATTACGTTAGCAATTAAAAATAAATAAATTAGATTTACTTCCTGCAAACAATGTTTTCCATAACCTGGAATTGTTAGTTGGAATTCTTTACAGAAATCCAGAGTTAGGCTTGCTTGGAAAAATAATCTTCCTGATCATAATGCCTTTTTCCTTCCCACCACTGTGGCTGTTCTTGGCTGTAAAGCCAGTTTTCAGGTCAGAACTTTATTGATTTTGGCCAAAGGCCAATGCAAACTTTCCAGTATTTCTAAGGGTCTCTAGACCTTCTTGACTAGGACTGTACTTCTTTCTTGAGGAGCTAAATTTTTTGACAATTAAAGGGCACAATAGAAATTGTACACATTAACATTATTATTCTGTGTATGTTCTGAAAAAGTATCCACATTTGCTGTGAAGACTTAGTTATTAGCAGATTAATATTCCTTTCAATTTTTAGTGTAATATTTCTGGTACACTGCCACGTCTGAGGTTCTGATTTAAAAGTGGGAAACAAATTAATAGCAATTATTTGGTTAAGTTTTGGGTTACCTCTGACTCAAATACTGGTAACCCTTTCCCATTCTTTAAAAATAATTCTTTTAGGTTTAATGAGTTATGTCTTGGAGTTGCAGAAGCAGTAGGTTTGACATTTAGGACTAGTTCCATAATATCTGGAGATAAGCTTTGCAAAACCTGCATTTGGACTGTGTGCCTATGGTTACAAAGACAATATTGAGATGAAAAGATTGAGGATTTTAAGTCTGTAAAATTTTAAAGCCATTCCTCATCCCATGATTATTTCTCTCAGATGGGTTAAACATTTTACAGCTATTTATAAAAGAGTAATTTGACACTGTAATTCAGTTCCCATGACAGTCATAGAACATTGGATCCCTAACTGTGTTAAACTAGATTAAATGACTAGGTGATAGGAGGGCTGTTCTAGATTAAAGGAGGCTAAAGAGACATGACAATCAAAAAAGCAGAGCGTGAGCTTTGATCGAATCCTTGGTTGAGGCAAATGCTCTAAAGGTCATTCGGGGACATCTAGGGAAATTTGAAAGTTGGACTGTATTAGATGATAGTATTGAACAAATATTAAACTCTTGAGTGTGTTAGTGATACTGTAGTTATGAAGGAGAATGTCCATGTTCTCAGATTCATGCTCAGATAATGGGACGAAGTATCAAAGTTTGCAACTGTTTTCAGATGGTTCAACAAAATTGTGTGTGTGTGTGTAGAAGGCATAGAGTGGGGAGAGAAGGAAAGGGGAGATGGGACAGAAGGGAAGGAGGCAGAAGGTGGGCACATCTGACAAAATGTTAATTAGTGAATTTTGTAACAAAATATTGAGCAAAGAGTATATGGGCGTTTGTTGTGCTCTTTTTTTCAATTCCTCTTTGGATATAAATATTTTCACCATAAAGATTGCGGGAAAATATAATAAAGAGAAGCTAAGTTTGGAAAAGCAGTGATTAAAGCGATTTTTCATCACTTCCAAACTCTGTGAAAGAATACTTGCTATCTAGTTTCCATCTTTGTTTAAATACTGATCTTGCTGATGAAATAGTTTTTAGTTGGTACATTTAGATTCTGTTAATGGAATCTGCTCATAAAACGTTTCTATGTAGACAAATAATATTGTTTAGTATATCAGAAATCAAGATTAGGAAGGTGCAGTAGAAGGAAACTGCCTGTAATCCCAAGCATCTACTGGGTTACTTGCCAATAGGAGTATTTTGTTTTAAACTTATTGTGTGTATGCCCAGGGAGAGGAGAAGTGTGTTTACCAGTTTTGTTTACTATTACTCTCAGTGTGGAATTTTGAGTATTTGATTGGCTTTAAAATCTCTAGTTCATTTTCATATGTGCCAGGTGATACCTTATTTCAAACTTGGGAGGTAAAAATAGTCATTGTTCTTCAAGCCAGAAAGACTTCTGGGGGGTTGGGGCTAGGAGGAAGGAGAGAGGGAATATGAAACGAATGATTATCTGAGTGTAACTTTGATAATGCATCTACTGGCTTTACTAAAGCTGCCTGTACATTGTTGCTGGCTTCAGGGATGTGGTAACTGCCTCTTGAAAGGTTGGTGACTCTAGTGACATAAAGGATGATATTTGCCTCATTATAGAGTCTTTTTTTTTTTTTCCTGCAGAGAATTAACAGTCGGACTTGTCTAACAGTCTTCTCTTTGTGGCCCATATTTTTCCATGAGCCTATTAGAAAATCTAAAAAGATGAGTTTAGAATTCTTCTAGCCCAACCTTCTTTCTCTTCAGAGAAGACTATGTTTTTCAGGGCAAGGTGCTGCTTGGGCAAGATGGCAGAGCTGCTGGTGCTAGCGCTGGAATTCGGTGCTAGTTTTCCTAGCCTCCTTTGTGCATCATGTCATCATTTAAACAAGATGACAAGCTTCTCAGATCCATTGTACGTAGATCCTGAAAGAATGGATAACATTTAATGCCACCTGTCATATATATCATATGTTGAGTTGTTTATTTTGTACATGCTCCCCTATAAACTGTAAGCTCCTCTGGGGCAGGATTTTTGTCTGTTTTGTATACTGCTGTTTTCCTGGTACCTAGAACACTGGCTGGAAGGTGATAGTCACCCAGTAAATATTTACTGAATGAATGATTGAACCAGAAGCAAATGACTAAGAATAGATTCACAGCTGCCCATGTAGCAGGATTTCAGGAAAATAATGGATTGGCTAGAGTACCACACCCCCATGTAACTAGCTCATGGTCCAAGGTGAACAATTAGACGCTGGTTTCCTGTTTAATTTCCAGTACTCCTGGGAGTAATACATTAAGCTCTCTCATCTTAGAGATTTGCTAACTTAGTGTGAATTATTTTAACAACCACTTCCCTAGGAGTACTTTTTAATGAAAGATGGGGTAGAACATGAATAAATAGAGTAAAGATGGGAGAAGTGCTGAAAAAAAGGGAAGATGAGACGTAAAGACAGGCTTTGAGTATATCATGATGTTGAACAGGACAACTTTACTGGTATTTGGGTTGAGAAATGCTTTGGAATAAATTGCGTGGTAATATGTCTGTCAAATTCATTCACGGTCCTGTGACCCCAGGAATTTGTAACATACAATCACCTGCAACTCAAGATGGCCTTGAATGTGGTGAGTCTCTGCTAATTCAATTCTCAGCCCTGTGTGTGGGCAGTCCTAGAGCGTTTTAGTGGAGTAAGCTGTTGCTCTCTGGAGAGTGTGTTGACCTCATGGTTGAAAATGCTGTCACTTTATGTGCAATGCGTTGTATGTCAATTATTGTGCATCAGTGTTGCTTCAGTAAACCTGTTTGAAAAAATGCTGACACTGTAAGCGTTTTGAGGAAATGTTGAGGATCAGATTCACTTATTATGTGCAGAATTCTAGTTTAGGTAAAAAGTTGTTGAAATGATGGTTCCAAAATGATGAATTAAGCTCCCCAGAACAGCTATTAGAGAAAAGACTGCTTCTAGCCTAGTGTCTGACACATAATAGTTATTTAAGAAATATTTGGTGTGTGGGATGAGTGGGAAGTAGACAGAGGAAGGGTTTTTTGTGACTGGCTGGTCATTTAAGTTGTGAATGTAACCAGGCTCATGGTTCCATGGATTGCTTCTATTTTGAGGCTTTAGATGGTATCCTGACAGTTGTTGCTGCTGTCTAAATGTGGGCACCTGGACATCAGGCAGACATGGGAAAAAAGAGTAAATCTGTTTTCCATACAGAAGAAAAGTAATTTAAAAATAAAAATAGAAGTACAAAGCTGCAGTCTGAATTTGTGCATGCTACTTCACCTTCTTGTGTCTCTATTTCCTCATCAGTAAAATCGGGCTAATAATGTTTACTTCATAGGGTTGGTTGGTGAGGATTAAAAGAGATAATCTCTGAAAAGGCATTTGGATAGGGTGGTCCCTGGCACAGTGTGTCCATTGGAGTGTTAGCTCTTCATGCTGGTGGCCGTATTTATACAGATTTAAGGCTGAGAGACTAGAGCTAATCTTCAGTCAATAGAAGAAGTACGAGGCAGTGGGAAGAGGACATATGGGATCTTGCGAAGAGAGGAGAAATTTTGTGTTTAATTAATGTAAAAGTCATTAATTGGTGAAGATGATGGGTCCTGGGAACTGGAGCAGAGAGCTGGAAATGCAGCATCTTGTGAGCACAGGTCTGTCTTGACCTTCCTAGAGGGATCAGTACAGGGACCTCTTCATTCCTTCATTTCCCTTTACTGCAGAGTAGAGTTTAATTTTATTTGTATTTTTAGTAAAGTGATTTGAGGTCCAGGGAGACCTGCTGAGGTGATAGTGTAGGAAAGCAGTTCAGAAAGGTAAGATGGAAGACAGATCTGGACCACAGCAGTGTGAATTAAACATTTTGTTTTTCCTGTGGGCCTTCTGAGCTGTGATACCCAGGATTGCCCCATCCATCCAGGTGTTCTGTCAGAATCATGACAGGAGCGGCTCACTAACAGAAAACCAAGCTGATGAAAACAGATGAGTTGGCTGGTTGTCAGTGTATTTCAAATGATCTTGCCTGTAGGTAGCCCTTGAGTGAGAACTTACTTAAAACATTTAAGGAGAGAGACCATTGTTAACACATTTGGAGAACAAGTATGAGTCGTTTATTACTGCATGACAATAGAAGAAATGAAACTTTAGACTTACATTTGGGGGCTTATTAGATAAATTGAAATGTAATAAGGAAATTAAACACTATGTGATAATGATAATCTAAATCATTAGGAAGTTAAAAGTTATGATAGAACTTTGGTTGATTATGATGTGTCAGTAGGTGCATCCCTGGTACAAAAAAGAAAAAGGTACCATTCTGGCGAGTGATGTTGTACTCACCAGAGTGCATGGGGGAGGCTGTGCATGCGTGGGGGCAGGAAGTGTATGGGGACTCTCTGTACCTTCCTCTCAGCTTTATTGTAAACCTAAATATGCTGTAAAAATCTTCTAAAAAAATTATTGTAGAGCTGAGAAAGACCTTGGAACTCATCCAATCTCAACCCTTTACTTTAAAAACTTTGGAAACTGAGACTGAAATATAGGCAGTTATTTTCCCAAAATTACATTGTGAAATACAGAGTTTATCTTGATATCTGAGTACTTTCTACACTAAGATATCTTTTATCTTTATTTTAAAATAACTAGGTGGGTATCTGAGGGTAGAACATACCTCCTCTGTAATATACCTATAATGTTTTTGCTTATATATATTGTATGCACATATACAAGGTCTCCCCTCAAAATGGGAAAGACACAATTAGACAAAGATATCAGGTGTTGAAACCCTTTTATTCTAGAGCCCAGAAATCTCATATTTGTCCACTGGTCATATCCTCTTCATGGCATTTTTGCTGATGCTCCTGTCTATTGTATCACTTAGTGGTTGTGTCCATGTGGGATGGGAAAGGAGCACAGGAATTCAAGGAACAAGTGATGATTGGTTGTTACCTTCCCCACTAAGCTCATTCACAGATCTGCTGATGGGAACATACAAGATATCATCGTCATCATCATCATCACTTACTTTGTGCTTTAAAGTTTGCAACATATGTTCACAAGTTATGTAACTTTGTTATCACCGCTGTCATTTACAGCAGATATTATTATAATGGTTTTGCAATATACAAGTGTATCAAATCAACAAGTTATATACCTGAAACTTATATACAGTGTCATATGTCAATTACATCTTAATAAACCTGGGAAAAAATAAAACAGACACTATTAGCCTAGCATTAAGATGTGAGAAGCAGAATTCAGAGAAGCCACTCAAAGGGTGAGATTAAACTCAGGTCTTCTGAGTCTAAAATCTGTGCTCTTTCTAATATAAGGATAAGGAGTATATCCTTGTTTTGGAAGCTTCACAGCCTGGCATGACTACATAAGAATAAAAAGAGCAGGCGATAATATATAATGATTGATTAGGTCACATATGATAGTACCTGATCTGTTGCATAGTAATGGTTGAGCCGGAGTGGAGGGGTAACCAGTCTGTGTACCTCTAAGGGTATTTGGAACAGTCATCCAGGAAGGCTTTTTGGAGATGATACTTGGAGGAAGTTTGGGATGGTTGAAAAGAAATGTGGTTTCACCAGAGCTGCAGAATCAGTTAAAAAGGTAATACGACCTTTAACATAAATTGCTGGCACATCTCTGAACCTTAGCCCCAACTCAAAATTTTATGGGTTTAAGAATCACAAGGGTAAGGGGTAAACTGAGCTAAACACATCTGAATTTCAGGAGCTCAGTGTTTTAAGAAATCTGTCTCCATCCCTCAGCAGGGCTTCCTCTGTGTTGGCTTCTGTGGTATAGAGGCAGAGACGACTAATGTTCTGCCAGCTCAGTAGTCCTGGGAGAGTGAGCCTCATTCTTGTCCTTTCCAGCAAGAATCCAGCTGCCACCCCTCTGTGGTCTGACGTTGGTCATGTGATCATTCTTAAATCAGTCACTTGTGGCTGGATCTATGTGACAACCACACCCTTTGGTGGGATGACTTTCATGACCCTCTCAGCCCTCCCCAAACTGCTGGGACCACAAGGTAAGTGGGGTTAATCCTTCAAAGGGGACTTGAGCTGCGGTTATCAAAGAATGAAGAAAAGGTGATGAGGCAGCAAAAACAATAATAAGGTTTAAAAATATATTTTTAAAAATTCTGATTTTCTTTCTCTTTCTAAAGTTGGGGGAAGGGAGGCGATCTCTTTTAAGGCCTAATTCAGGATAAAGTAGTAGGAGATTCTCCCTGGTGGAGTGAAAGTAATACAATACTTGGGACAACACCCTTGAGAGAAGCCAGAGCTTTGAAGGAGACAAGAGCAGGGCTTAGGCAGTGTGCAGACAGAAATCATGATGCTACCTGCTTCAGGCCCCAGGAAAACCTAGCTTGTGGTGGTCATAGCCATGAACCTCTGTCAAGCTTCAGGATTACTTTGGACGAAGAATTAAGAGAGATTTATTAATGGGGCTTCCACTAATACTTCTTTGCTTTACATGTTCACAGTTCAAAATTGGGAAGTCAGGAATTGAGGGAATCCGGTGCTAGACTAGGATACTGACTGAACACCAAGCCCCTTACTTAATTCTGACTCTCAGTCAAGTATTAATACATATAATTGTTTCATTGATTTGTCTAATATTACTGCAATTCTCAATAATTGTTACAGTAACGATGCATAGACAGTTCTCTCTTCACACTCATAACTTTTTTTATGCAGATAGTTCTTAAGCTGTTTCCTTTACCCTAAAATATATGTTAGATCCTTGCCACTGGAAAGTGAGGCATTGGAACTGAAATCAGCAGAAAGTTTTAAGTCTAGTTAAAATATTTAGTCTCAAGGAATATTTAAGGTGTCTACAAAAGTTGTTTCTTCAGTCAGCTCAGTTTATTCAGTCAGTCTTCTAAGCGTACAAGTAAACCTTCAGCCTTAACAATCACAGCTTCATCATTATTACTTCTCAGATTTGTGCTTGCTCCTTAAGTCTGTCTAAATTGCTCAACAATAATTTCTTGTCCACAACTTGTGTGGCCTCAGTTTTAAAACAACCTGAGGTTGTTACTGCCAATTCCTAACTGCTGTAGTATTTGTAGTAATTAAATGCTAGTGGTTGGAGGTTTAGGGAAGATTTGAGGATAACTGGTTCCAAAAATATCCCTGTGTGTGTTTGTGTGTGTTCTCGTGTTTGTGTGAATATTTTTTGGAGTAGGAAGATGATATGTTTTGATTAGGCATTTGACTTTGTTCAGAGTGTTCTTCGGAAAACCTAGAGCTTTTCAGTGGGATTATGGTATGTAATAACTATGTTCTGATAAAATCAGAGGTTTAGTAATTCAGGTAACAGATTATCTCCCATTCAGTGGCATGCTGATTTGTGGACAGTTATTTCTCCCTGGTTTTTTTTTTCCCATTAATTAATTTATTTTTGGCTGCCTTGGGTCTTCGTTGCCACGTGTGGGCTTTCTCTTTCTAGTTGTAGAGAGCAGGCGCTACTCTTTGTTGTGTTGCGCGGGCTTCTTGTTGCAGAGCATGGGCTCTAGGCATGCGGGCTTCAGTAGTTGTGGCACGTTGGCTCAGTAGTTGTGGCTCATGGGCTCTTGAGCACAGGCTCAGTAGTTGTGGTGGATGGGCTTAGTTGCTCCGCGGCATGTGGGATCTTCCTGGACCAGGGATTGAACCCATGTCCCGTGCATTGGCAGGCAGATTCTTAACCACTGTGCCACCAGAGAAGCCCATTTTCTCCCTGTTTTGAACTAGCTCCCCAGGCACTCTCTCTTGCAGTCTCTTCCACCAGGCAGACAGATGAGAATTCAAAATAAATACCACTCGTGATTTAGCTTAGGGTTTTGTGTATGTGCGTTTGTGTGTGTGTTTTCTGCTCGTGGGAGCTGTTTAAACTCTGTGGAAATTCATTAGAAAAGATGCATTGTCTAGTAGTCCTGATAGCATCAACTGGCCCTTTTTCCCTCCTGGGCAAGGTAGCATCCATTACTTTGTAGGGCCTGACTGCTAGAATTGTTCCCAGAGTTCAGGACTTCCGAACCACAACGGGCTCTACCAGGCTTTGTGGCCTTAATAAGCCCCCCGTTATTGGCACTTCAAATATTGGTATACCTATCGAGTCTGGCTGGGTGTCAGGAGAGGGGAGGCTTTCTTTAGAGCCACCACTGATGGATCACATGCTTTTTCTCAAAAGAGCAAACAAGCACTTTTTGTTTAGGCTCAGTAATACTTGGCAAAGAAATACAGCTGTAATTATATATCCTAGTTCTTGTTCTTTTCTCCCCTTCTACGTTTTACTCCCCCACCCTCAACTTTATGTAAAAGCAGCTAGCATTGGGTCTGAAATAAATGTCATGAATGAATAATAATTTCTTTCATTTACACAGTAATTAAACTTGTTGAATGCTGACTTAATGCTTTACTGCACTCTAATTTGACTGGAAGATTTTGCCTTTGTGAATTCAAAGAAAAGGGAAAAAAATAGAAATTAAATACCTACTGAGACTATTAAGGAGGACATTTTTCAGAAGGTTTCTTCCTCCTCCTATTTCTCATCTTCTTGTGTTTGCCCTCTGCTTCCTGGGATACTTAATACTTAAGAGTTGTTCTACAGATCATTCTTCAGTTTTTATGCCCAGCAGTACCCCAGCAGCAAGGCACTCCAGGACCAAGGCCATCGGCTGCCACTGCACATAGAAGGACGAAGGCCTGGTCTGCTGCCATCATCAGAATTGTTGCTGCTTGTCTTCTGGAGGATTAGAGTTCTTTCTGGTTGGTTTCTACATTCCTTTCCTTCTTAACCCATAGAATTCCAGTTGGTGAGTCCATCCATCGGTCTCTAAGATCATGCTTGACACCCAAAATATACCTGAAAGCTGGTGGATGCATCCCAGCCAGGAGTATTTTGGGAATTTGTACTTCTCTACTGAAAATTTCTGCCTGTGTACAGTCTGAGTCACTCAACCTGTCTTTCCCAGAGTGTCTTTTTCTCTAAGGTGGATCCAGTAATGGGAGTTGGCAGCCCACTTGGCTATTCTTGGAGGAAAGTATCTTCCAATACCAGTTGGTGTTTTTATCTTCTTTCACCATGAGGACTGACTGGCCATTTTCATAAATAATTCATTCCCAGAACTCCCTCCACGGGAGCTTGTAGGTTTCCTCGGCAAGGGTACTGCTCTTTATCTGCTGAATAGAGATTGTTGGAGGTGCTGTGTCACAAAAGGCAGAGCAGGTAGGAACTCTGGGATCCCCTTCAGGAAGCTGCAGTGAGCACAGCGCATGAGGAGCACCAGCATGGGGAGGTGTGCTACAGGGGGCCTCGTTCTCTGCTCCCTCGCGCTGTCAGAGGAGCTGGCAGTCAGGCCTAGGTGGTTGAGCCTCTCTGAGTCTGTGAGAGGAAAGCCTGATTGTGTTTTGTGCGCATTGCATCCTGTGTAGATTGTGGATAGCGAGCGCTCCTTTGCAGGGCTATCTGGGAGTGCTGACTTGAGTTTCAGGGTGTAGAAGGCCTGGCACATAGCCAGAGTCAATTAATATTAGTTCCTTACCCTCATCTGGAGACAAAGAGAACACAAGTGTTTAAGTATTTTTTTTAATCAAGGAATCTCCCGCAAATACTCCCCTCCTCACTACCCAGTGCCAATATTCACGTGAATTAATTTTATTTTCCTTCTCTTCTTCCTCCCGCCCGCTCATCTCGCCTCCCTTTCTCTCTAAAGTTATACCAGACTTGTTCAGGATAGATTTTTTCTTTATAGAAAGTTCTAAAAGCTTTAAGACTTGTATTCCTGTATATTTGTTGTTGTTGTTGTTGTTTTTGCGGTACGTGGGCCTCTCCCTGCTGTGGCCTCTCGCGTCACGGAGCACAGGCTCCGGACGCGCAGGCCCAGCGGCCATGACTCACGGACCCAGCTGCTCCACGGCACGTGGGATCCTCCCGGACCGGGGCACGAACCCGTGTCCCCTGCATCGGCAGGCGGACTCCCAACCACTGCGCCACCAGGGAAGCCCTGTTGTTGTTTTTTGGGTTTTTTTTGCGGTACGCGGGCCTCTCACTGTTGTGGCCTCTCCCGTTGCGGAGCACAGGCTCCGGACGCGCAGGCTCAGCGGCCACGGCCCACGGGCCCAGCCTCTCCGTGGCATGTGGGATCCTCCCAGACCGGGGCACGAACCCACATCCCCCGCATCGGCAGGCGGACTCCCAACCACTGCACCACCAGGGAAGACCCCAATATATATTTTTAATAAATACTTTTATGTTATATTTGTTAAAATACATTTGGAAGCATGGACGTCATAAAGATAAAGCCTGTTTACTCATTTACTATGTTAAATAGTTTGTGGGTTCCTTTCAAATACACCTAGATTAATACATGTGCTGTGTGTGTGTGTGCACGTGTGTGTATGTATGTATGTATGTATATTTATATATATAATGCACACACACAAAAGTATTTTCTATTTTGCCATAGTTTGAATGCTTAGTTTTGCGCTAAGTACTGTGATAAATGCTTTTAATGCTTTGTTATGTTTATTAGGTCACTGTTTCTCATGGTGTTTGATTTTAAGTGTTCTGTAGGGTACCTGTGAAAAACTACATATTCCCTAACCTACCCCAGACCTACTAAATCTGGGTATTAGAATCTAAATCTTTAGTGTTCCAATCTGGCTCTATGTTGAAATAACCTGGAACTGGAACATTTTAAAAACAAACAGACAAACTCAATCCCAGCCCATTTAAATCAGCACATTTTCAAGATAGGCCTGGGCATCGTTTCTTTAAGCTCCTCTGCTGGTCCTCAATGTGCAGATAGCGTTGAGATTTAACAGTCTATCTAGGTGCTTCTTATTATCCGAAACCGAAACTAGAAAATGAACTAGTTTAGTTCATTTAATCCTTACAATAACCTCGTGAGGCACAGCTGGCATTATCCTTATTTTCAGATGAGAAATTAGAGATTTGGAGAGACATGAGGTACTAGTACCGAGAATGAGAGTCAACTTGTTCTTTTAAGTCTTATAATCAAACAGTATTCATAGTATTACCATCTACTTGGAGATGCACATATATTTTTATTTGATGGTCACAATCTACATATGAAATGCTGGTTTTGACATGAAATTAAATTGACCAACTCAGTATGCCTCGGAACCAAGTATTTGTGTGCTACGCTCTTATGAATATAGATACCTGCAGATAGACATCATAAATTCATTTTGTTACGCTCAGTGGCAAAGAGAATGAGCCTGACACTTGGGGTTTATAACTAACCTATATACTTGGGTGGACTTTAAGTGAATTGGAGGGCAGAAACAATTTAATATTCTGCCATTTCTAGAGGTGTTTCCGTGAAACACTTTGGTGTATATTTCATGAGCCCTGCCTTCTCAGCCATGAATTCTTTTTGAATGCAACCAATTCCACCTCCTTCCCACCTCTTGTTTTTAAGTGACTTTGTTGCAGGTGCTGTGAATGCAGAGGAGTGACTCGGTTATTCTTTCTCTGTAGAAACAATGGCAACATGGAGTAAATCTACCTCAAACTATAAATATGAACCACACTCACATTTTAAAAAACACTTCCTGTAACTCTAAGAGCTCCCTGGGGGGAACCTGTGTCTAGCCTTCTGAATGGACCACATGTGTGGGAATGTTGCCCTTCAGTTTGAGCAAGTTCCTTAAAAGTGCTTGGTTCTGTGCATTTGAGATGATTAATTTTACTCTTATAATGGCTTAAAGAACCACGCTTGTGCATCCATGTATGTATTCATTTGTTTTGCAAATATTTCTTGAACTCCTACCATGTGTGTACTGTTGTAAATATTGGGGTGATAATATCCAAACCAAGTAGACAAAAATTTGCTATCATGGAGCTTAAATTCTAATGAATAATATAAGAAAAAAAGTAAGTACATACATCTTAGTGTTTTGGAAGGTGAAAATTAGAGGTAGAAAGCATGTAAGGAGGAAAGCCTCTTATCATAGTCAGAGAATAGTGAAATTTTTAATAAGACAGTTGGGGTGGACCTCACTGAGGGGACTTTGAAGCAGGTATTTGCTGGAGGTAAGGGAGTAAGCCATGCAGATATCAGAGGGAGATCACTTCAGACAGAAAACAGCTCCACTGTCACATCTCTGGAGTATGAGGCTTAGCTCTGTAGGATGTGTCTGCTCCCCACCCGTAGGAATTTTCTATGTAACATCACCCACAGCCCCACACATTGGGATAAAGGTTGTACCAAGTTACAATCTTTGATGGCTATGATTACATCATTTGCACTTGAAGGAAAGGGAAGGGGACTGTGAAATTTCCCTAAACATAGCTGATTTCTGAACTCTAAACAGATAAAATTTCAGTGCCCCATAATTTTGCCATCATTATGTTTTTACCTTGATGAGTAGGTAGGCAGAAATGGGTGGTGTCTGAATCAGAAGTCATGGATTATAGGTCTAGTTCTACCACAATTACCTGTGGGACTTAGGAAGAAAAAATACTTAATTTGGTCATGATTCTGTTTCTGCTGTCATAAAATGAAGGTAGTTTTTTTCTTCTACTTGTTCATCATCAGTGAAGACTAGATGAAAAAGGGTATAATGCATTAAATTCTAAAGGACTATGTGAATTATGACTTACTTTTTGCAAAATTTACCTCAAACAAGGACAGAATGTTGGCTAGAAAAGTGTGTTTAAATTAACCTTTCCCCATCCTTCCCAAGTTTTTACTGAGAGCCTACCATGCGCAAAACCCAGTGGTGGCCACTTTAATTCCTTTCTTGGAGGAACTCCATGTTTCTCGTAGGTCTGACTTTGTACAGTGTCACTCAAAAAGTTCATCAGTGACAAAAAAAGAAAATAGGAACCTAATAAAAAAAAGTAGTGTAGGTTTTCACATGTTAAATGATTACCTTAAAAAAAAACCCCAAACCTACATTAACATGGCACTGTGTATTGAAAGAGACCTGAGGTTTGCTTGTATAAGTGGGCAATGGGAGGGTTGCAGCTTGTGAATTATTGTGAAGTGGTGGAAGAAGGGTTGTCTGAAATGGGTTGAAAGTTGTGACACCAGATGTGGATGGGAGTGGACCATAATGCACACAAATGTTTGTGGTATGTGTGCGTGTGTGTGTGTTTTGTACATTCCTACACAGCTCAGTTCAGCTGGGTGTAGTTTTCTGAATTCACCTAGTATTTCTTTTTTTTCAAATTGAAAAACAGTTGATGTACAATATTGTATAAGTTACAGGTGTACAATAAAGTGACTCATAATTTTTAAAAGTTATACGCCGTTTATAGTTATTATAAAATATTGGCTATATTACCTGTGTGTATGGTATATCCTTGTAGTTTATTTTATGCATAATAGTTTATACCTCTTAATCTTCTACCCCTTTATTGCCTGTCCTCTCTTCCCTGTTCCCACTGTAACCACTAGTTTGTTCTATATCTGTGAGTCTGCTTCTTTTTTGGTTTCTCAAAAAACTAAAAATAGAACTATCATATGACCCAGCAATTCCTCTCCTGGGTTTATATCTGAAAACAACAAAAACATTAATTTTGAAGAGTTATATGCACCCCAGTGTTCATAGCAGCATTATTTACACTTGACAAGATTTGGAAGCAACCCAAGTGTTCATCAACAGATGAATGGATAAAAAGATGTGGTACATATATACAATGGAATATTACTCAGCCATAAAAAAGAATGAAATTTTGCCATTTGCAACAACATGGTTGTCTTGGAGGGTATTATGCTGAGTGAAATAAGTCAGAGAAAGACAAATACTGTTTGATATCACCTAGTATTTCTTATATATGAAATTATATGCAAGCAAATGCAAAATTCATGTTATGCTCAAATCGTTCCTACTTACATCAGTTGCATTAGAACAGATTCATATTTTCAGAATTAGCTTTGTATCAGAAGTATCTGCACAAAGAGACATAATCAGTCTGGTATAATTATAGAATTACAAAGAGAATAGAATGAGTAGAGTATAATTTGCAAAGGGTAGAATGGCAGGAGTTAGAAGAGGTGGACAATGGTGGGATCAAAAATAGTTTCGTATCCTTTGTCACTTACTAGGCCCTCAGATTGTGCTGTAATCATATTGTCCTCTATGCTGAATTTTAAATATTCTTGTAAAGAGCTGTGAAGTCATTACAGATAAAATGTCAGTTGTGTCCAGTTGTACAAATTAAATTTAGTCACAAAACTCAAAGAACAGCAGTGGAACATCTAATCCTAGTGAACATTAGGAAATACCTTTGTGGGCTCTCATCTCAGAGATGAGATGTTTGCCTTTTTCAGCCAGAAGGATGGTATGGGAATTGTTTGGAATGTAGAAGCAGGAGAGAGAAATAATTCAGCATTGTGTTCTCCCTTCATCTTTTTATTCCAACAGAGAGACGTATCTTTCTATCTTTTGCTCAAATTATCGAACACAAACAGGAGCAAGTTAATAAAAGCATATGCCTAGGAGAGTCCCATCTGCCCCATCTCCAACCTTTCTCTCTTCAACCTCGTTTCTACCCAGATTAGCAGATGGCACCAGTTCTTGGCCAGTGTCTCTAGTTATCTGATTACAAGGGTTTGTTCTTTTGCCTGCCTCCTTTAAAGCAACAACAGAAAAATCGGTCATGACTGACTGTATGCCCATTGGCCAGGGCACTGATTCCTGAGGACTAGACAGAAGCTTGGAATTCAGCCAAGCCTTCTGTATTGCATTAGGATGGTCTGCCTGACAGCAGAAGGTTAGGGTGGTCTGCCTGATAACAGAAAGCTGGGTTGATTTAAGCTTGATCTTTTAGATACTAGAAGGCTTGTTCAGTGCTGGCTAGAAAGAAACTAGTAGTAACAAATCCCAAAAGCCATTAAAAAAAAAAAAGCAGGGGCTCTTTTAAGTTTTGTTCTGAGAATAGTGATTACTTTTTTTTTTTAACATCTTTATTGGAGTATAATTGCTTTACAGTGGTGTGTTAGTTTCTGCTTTATAACAAAGTGAATCAGCTATACATATACATATGTTCCCATATCTCTTCTCTCTTGCGTCTCCCTCCCTCCCACCCTCCCTATCCCACCCCTCTAGGTGGTCACAAAGCACCGAGCTGATCTCCCTGTGCTATGCGGCTGCTTCCCACTAGCTAGCTATTTTACGTTTGGTAGTGTATATATGTCCATGCCACTCTCTCACTTTGTCACAGCTTACCGTTCCCCCTCCCCATATCCTCAAGTCCATTCTCTAGTAGTTCTGTGTCTTTATTCCCATCTTGCCCCTAATTTCTTCATGACCTTTTTTTTTCTTCTTAGATTCCATATACATGTGTTAGCATACGGTATTTGTTTTTCTCTTTCTGACTTACTTCACTCTGTATGACAGACTCTAGGTCCATCCACTGGACTACAAATAACTCAATTTCGTTTCTTTTTATGGCTGAATAATATTCCATTGTATATATGTGCCACATCTTCTTTATCCATTCATCCGTCAATGGACACATAGGTTGCTTCCATGTCCTGGCTATTGTTAATAGAGCTGCAATGAACATTTTGGTACATGACTCTTTTTCAATTATGGTTTTCTCAGGGTATATGCCCAGTAGTGGGATTGCTGGGTCGTATGGTAGTTCTATTTTTAGTTTTTTAAGGAACCTCCATACTGTTCTCCATAGTGGCTGTATCAATTTACATTCCCACCAACAGTGCAAGAGGGTTCCCTATTCTCCACACCCTCTCCAGCATTTATTGTTGGTAGATTTTTTAATGATGGCCATTCTGACCAGTGTGAGATGATATCTCATTGTAGTTTTGATTTGCATTTCTCTAATGATTAGTGATGTTGAGCATTCTTTCATGTGTTTGTTGGCAATCTGTACATCTTCTTCGGCGAAATGTCTGTTTAGGTCTTCTGCCCATTTTTGGATTGGGTTGTTTGTTTTTTTGATATTGAGCTGCATGAGCTGCTTGTAAATTTTGGAGATTAATCCTTTGTCAGTTGCTTCCTTTTCAAATATTTTCTCCCATTCTGAGGGTTGTCTTTTCATCTTGTTTATGGTTTCCTTTGCTGTGCAAAAGCTTTTAAGTTTCATTAGGTCCCATTTGTTGATTTTTGTTTTTATTTCCATTTCTCTAGGAGGTGGGTCAAAAAGGACCTTGCTGTGATTTATGTCATAGAGTGTTCTGCCTATGTTTTCCTCTAAGAGTTTTAGAGTGTCTGGCCTTACATTTAGGTCTTTAATCCATTTTGAGTTTATTTTTGTGTATGGTGTTAGGGAGTGTTCTAATTCCATTCTTTTACATGTAGCTGTCCAGTTTTCCCAGCACCACTTATTGAAGAGGCTGTCCTTTCTCCATTGTATATTCTTGCCTCCTTTATCAAAGATAAGGTGACCATCTGTGTGTGGGTTTATCTCTGGGCTTTCTGTGCTGTTCCATTGATCTATATTTCTGTTTTTGTGCCAGTACCATACTGTCTTGATTACTGTAGCTTTGTAGTATAGCCTGAAGTCAGGGAACCTGATTCCTCCAGCTCCGTTTTTCGTTCTCAAGATTGCTTTGGCTATTCGGGGTCTTTTGTGTTTCCATACAAATTGTGAAATTTTTTGTTCTAGTTCTGTGAAAAATGCAATAGTGATTTACTTCTCATGGTGAGTGGTGTAGTGCTGGGTGATGCACAATGCAGGATTCGTTAGTTCCAATTCTGCATTTGACCTCTCAGTAAAGGAAAATGGGCTTCTAAGTAAACGGGAAAATCAGATTTGACAGATGAGTTAGAAGTTCAAGTTGGAAGAATAGGTTGTAAGAGAATACCTGTCCACCTGCAGAGAATGGACTCAGATCTCCTGATGCCAGTGGATTGTAGACTCACCATCATCTTTGAGACCATGTGTTTTGACTTTAATAAAAACAGTGTAAGTAAATTCTATAACCTTTTGTTTGGGTCCTGGACAGTATTTCAGAATAAGTGATAGGATACCTAAGCACTGAGAAAAGAGTACAGTGCTTGCAGAAAGCCAGCATGTATTCCTCAATTCCTTCCTTAACAAGACTGTGGGACAGTAACTCAGGGGCATGTTGTAGACACAATTCATTTGGACTTCAGCAAGATTTTTGGCCTTGTCTTCCATGATCCTTTTGTGAACAATTAGAAAAATATAGGTTCGATGGAGTTATGGTTGTCAAGATTTATAATTAATTTCATTATTGTTTCACTGGTTAAAAACATTTATTTCACTCTGGATAGGATCTGGACCTAGAGTCTGTCATACAGAGTGAAGTAAGTCAGAAAGAGAAAAGCAAGCACTATATCTTAACGTACATATATGGGATCTAATAAAACAGTACTGATGAACCTAGTGGCAGAGCAGGAATAAAGATGAAGACGTTGAGAACGGACTTGAGGACACGAGCGGAAGGGGAAGCTGGGACAAAGTGAGAGAGTAGCACTGACATATATACACTACCAAATGTAAAACGGATGGCTAATGGGAAGCTGCTGCCTAGCACAGGGAGATCAGCTCGATGCTTTGTGACAACCTAGAGGAGTGGAATAGGGAGGGTGGGAGGGAGGCTCAAGAGGGAGGGGATATGGGGATATACGTATGCACATAGCTGATTCACTTTGTTGTACAGCAGACACTAACACAACATTGTAAAACAATTATACTCCAGTAAATATATATATATATATACACACACACACACACACACACACACACACACACATAAAAAAAGAACTGACTAGGATCATTCCATAAATGCCTATCCTTGGTTCTATCTTATTTAAATTTTGTTTTTGAGATGAAGATATAGTTACAAATGTTTCAAAAATAGGAGGTATCATAAATATGGTGGGTAGGAAAAACAGGACACAACTGGACTTTGACTCTCTGGATAGTGGCCAAAATAAGGTTTAAAGGTAAGGAAGGGTTAGGTAAACTTATGTTCGAAAACCCAGCTGTGAAGAAAGAAAATTGAGAGAGAAGGGTGACATGATTTTCCGCTGACTCATTCTGTGAGTCAGTCGTGTGTCTTTGGCCGGTAATGAAGCTAATGCTATTTTTGAGTACCTTAACAGAAATGTAGAATAAGATGGTTGATATGTGACTACTCTGTGTATGTTTGGGGAGGAGGAGATGGAAAAATTTAAGGTAAGATTTGCCCAGAGTCACAGATAGTATTAATTAATTTCGGCTTATTTGTAAATCACTCTTGATCGGATTTAAAAGCTACCTTGGGAAAGAGAAAATAAAACTGTACTCAAAGAGGGATCTTCAGATAGTGGTTTTAAAGACATTTAACTTGTCTAATGTCAATTTAAAAAAAACTAAGCAGTTGTAAGAAAAAGTCCATGCAGGATATGTGAACAACTTGGCAGTTAAACGAAAGTTTGAGGAAACTGACAGAACAATTTTTGTGGAGTAAGGTATGAAGTTTGCATATTTTATCATATGATGAGTTTAAAAATTCAGTCCCAGATGTATTTTTTGCTCACCATGTGTGTGATATACTATAAGCCATCAGCGATTTGGAACTTATAAATGGCATGCTTCCTGTTTAGTAAAAGATAATAAACTAATTAAGGAGGAAGTAGAAAAAGTTTCAAGGTTTAAGAGATATAAAACTGATCAGGAAGGGCTTCTGACTACCTCATGCTTCGTTGGTGGAAATCGTGAGGACAAGCTAGGATGAGAATTATGAGTCTGAGGTTTTGGCAGACTTAGAAGCACAATCTTTTAAAATTGATTTTTGGAAACTGTTCTTCATTATCCACTTACAACATCTTATTCAGATTTGTGGCACAGGTTCCTTCTAATTATAAAATTGATCTGGTACTTAGAGATCATCATTCTAATTCATTACTTTCATTTTAGAAAACTGGGACTTGACGCTTAGATACTTCATAAAGTGTTCGGATTTAATTTAGTTCACTAAGATTTTTATGCTTATAACAGCCTTCCCCTGGGTCTGTCATTCCCTGGAGGTAGGGATCATATTTGATCCTGTCATTTCTTCAGGGGCTGGCACACTGCCTGGCACATAGTAGGTGCCTAATAAATATTTATGAATAAATATTGAGGTAAGTAGTCTAGGTATTAAGATCGAGACCCTCATTGTACACAGTAGAAATTTGAGTCTTTGATTGTTTATATGGCCTAGCTTTTCAGAGCAGAAAGGAGCCGTAGAAGGGAACACACACAACTCCTACTTCACAAATAGGAAGATGAGGGTTCCTGGAATTTAATAGGGGGGCTGATGTCTGAATCTGGCAGTTGGCACATTGCCTCTCACTCAGGATTTATTGCTTATTCTCTTGGACTCAGGATGATTTGGAGAAGGTAATGCAGAAGGGAGAGTTGAATCAGCATCTTCAGAGTCTATGCCATTTTTTCCTACCCTAGCATGCCCACAGGATCTAGAGCACATCCCTCTTTAGTAATTCTATCTCTTATTCACAGGTGAGTCTAAATCCACATTTTTGCTTCTAACACTAGGTGAAGTGTTGGCACTGTTTAAAGTGTAGGCACTACACTGTCCAGTGCAGACACCATTTAAACGTATAATTTTGTAGCCAGTCTGTTTGCCATATATACTTTGGTGATGACACATTAATGTGACCCCTGGTTAACTTCTGGCTGTTTGATTGCATCTTTTCATTGAGTTACTTCATGTGATGCTGTTTCATATTTATGTTTGGTGTCTTGTTTTGTTCACTGAACTAACTAAAAATTTATAATCTCATGTGAAAATTAAGGTTTGTTATATGGCTCTTAATTAAAGCATAGTGTTGAAATGGGTATCAAACTGATTTTTTTTAATTGCAGAGAATTCCATTAAATGTGTAAGTTAGGGTGCTTTCAACCATGTGTATCAGAAAACCTGACTCAAACTTGCTTAACCAATAAGGAAATTTATTGGGTCACATAACTGGAAGTCCAGATGTGGTGAGGACCTCAGGTTGGTTGATTCGGTGACTTAATGGAGTGTCTGTCCTCAGAGACCTCATTTCTTTCTGTCTCATCTGTTTGCATTCATAGTATCAGCATCATCCCTAAGCTATTTGCGCATGGTTACTGGTAGCAGTCAGGGCCTCATGCTTTGCAGAAATGTGGGAGTGTGGGCAGGGAGACTGAGAGAGATCGAAAGGAAGCTGACTTCTCCCCCAGACAGAATAAAAGTCCTCCCCTCTGTCTCTGGACCAGTTTAGGGCATGAGCATAAGAACTGTCACTTTGGGTTGGCATGTCTTGCTTAGGCCTGGGTTCCTCATCAATTGCTGGCAAAAAGGATAAGAGCACTTTAAGGGGCTTAACCAGGCCTGGAGCTGGAGTCATTTCCTCAAGTGGTATGACCCCCTGCACAGTGGGGGAGTGTGGAATAAATGTTGGGGGGTCAACTTTTTTTGGCTTTGAGTGGCTCTCAAACCAATGATCGCAGTTGGCGAAATCTCTTATCAACAGCAGTACTGGTTTTCTGTGTGATGAGTGTTACCCCAGGCTGTCCATATGAGAAAGGCACAGCAAAATGCATGGGATGTAGATTACTCTCTTCTGACCATTGCTTATGTTTATTTCAACTTCAGTAAGTCAAGGAGAATTAATAAAAGCAGTAAGGTGGAGTGACTGATCAGAAGATACTCCCTTCAAGGGAACTTGGGAACTGCTGGACAAAGCAGAAAAGAAACAGTTGCTAAATAAGGCTCATTATCAGGTGTATAATTCAGGGATGTTCACTTGTACTTCTCTCATCCTCAGTTTTATTGACATTAGGCTGGGAAGCTGCGGGAAGGTTTTGGGTGAGGAAGTCGTATACTTTATTTACATTTTAAAATGATGACTGTGGCCACTGTGTTGAGCACAGGGACTAAGGTGGAAGCAGGGAGACTGGTTAGGCAGCTAACACAGTAAGCATCCAGGGGAGAAAGGTGGGCGCTTAGAGCAGGGGGTAGAGGTAGAGGTGGTAGGAAGTGAAGGGATTCTGCATTTGGCTGTTAGGACTGACAGGATTAGATATGGGATATGAGAAAAATAGATTGTTAACCTGAAAATGCACTATACCTCAATTAATTGGATTAATAAAGTAATTACTATATCATTTACTCTTTTGTTGTAGTAGAAACTGGAAGAGCCATTAGCAAATAAGATCTAACTTTTATTGAGTACATATCATGCGCTAGATATTGTTCTAAATGCTTAAAATATCATTTCAGTGAATTCTCATAATCCTTATGATGTTATTCCATTTTATAGATGAGGAAACTGAGGCACAAAGACATGAAGTGCCTTTCCCAAGATTACACAGTTAAATAGAATTCTCTAGTAAGCACATTCAACTCCTGAACCTGTTGTAAAGATCTTGTAATTTATGAAACATTGATTGAGCATCTTCCATGGATGGCCTGGTCCGTATTTCCAGAGTGCCTTGTTTATAACACTGAACACACTGTCATAATTATTACTTTTATATCCAGGTTCACACTGTGCTCTAAGTCCCTGGGGGAAAAGAACTATGTTCCATTCAAGCTTTGAATCTTTGATGTCTGACACATAGTAGTGATTAATAGTTTTGTTTTTTCTAATGGTTGTCAAGCATGACGCTAAGATTGGTATGTGAAGATCAAGAAAGCATGACCTCTTCCCTGGAGGAGGTCACCATGAGTTGTGACACACCTTCCTCTTAACAGAGAAGTTAGCTTCCTGAGGGCTGTTATAACCCACATACACTGTTTGAGTTCATGCGAAAGACTTACTCTCTCACAGAGGGAACTTTAGGAGGCATACTGGAGATGGAACCCAACCTGGGTCATAAAGGATGGGCTGACCTGACAAAAGAGAAGAGAGGGGAACTTGGAGCTGTGTACCAGCTGTGTGAGACCACGTAGGCTGACGGAGCCTGAAACGGCGTGATGCAGAAATATGATCTGTGGCATCAAATAAAGTTTTAAATTTTACTCAGTGTAATTTTAGTATATTTTATGCGCATATTCCAGAGTTCTAAGAAAATTGGTTTTATATCTTTAGCACATGGGACAATGCTAAATGAGAATGTTTGATTAACATTGTATGTCAGTCCTTTGAAATGCTGACATTGGACTATGTGTATATTGTTTAGAACATTTCCTTCTTTCTGACTTCATAAACCCAGAGTTTAAAGTGGAGAGAAATGCATGCATGTGGTAGTGCTTAATGCAGTGGGTCAGGAAGCATGGCCTACTGTTTCCAAGTAGTCAGCTGTTGCATGGGTTTCCCCATCCCCTGAACTCTGCTCGTTGTAGGGTTTGTATTCCTCAGGTCCTTAGATGTTCTACTCCAAATCTAATGTTAGTTTAACTGCCAAATGACAGAATCCAGAGCACATGGTAAATATTTCTTGAAAATGACAACTGGAAAACGTTTCACAGAGGCTCACATGATGCTGTTTGTATATTTTTTTCTTCCACGGTGACACTTAAAATTCATTCCATATTGCCTATAGGAGAGAGGACGAGGGGGAGAAGCCTGCGTTTGATAGCTTTGTATGTTCCTCCAAAGAAAGAGAGTGCTTGAAAAAAGAAAGGCAGGCTTTCAGATGTTGTCTGAACAAAGATATGGAAATGTGAGACGAGGGCAGCATCTGGAGGTTTTCAAACACTAGAACACAGGCTGCACGCTTCTTTTGCTGTTGGAGGAGTGAAAAGCTGTTTCCTGTCATTTCCCATCTTGTCACTTCCAGGACCAACATCTTGCTACTTCTTGCACCAGCTGTTGTTGTTCTGTTTTTTTTTTTTTCTCCCTCCACAGACAGATGGTACAAGAGCTTTGATTATTTTCCCCCCAGTTCTAAAGGAGTTTGCTTGTGTGGTACCTTTATAAAATGATCATATGCCCCTGTCACTCACTTTATCCTGTTAGAAGAGTCGGAAGAGAGCAGAGCGGATCCAGTGGAGACTTTTAACAACATACTCTGTCATGTCTTGTGGAGCTGCTTTATAGAAACCTCAACTCTGCTGGTGCAACCCATTTGTTTCTGAGGTTTTACTCCAAAAAAGGGGAAGAGGTAGAATAAACTTCGTTACCTTTGCCTACGTAAGAATCAGGGATTTCTGATCATGCTTTCCCTGTACTTTCAACCCAGGATAGGAGTTCTGATAACCTTGTTCCCCTCCCTAGGTTTTCGCCAAGTAGAATTAGGCAAGGTGATGCACAGTTGACCTTTGAACAACACAGTTTGGAACTGTGCAGGTCCATTTATATGGGGATTTTTTTCCAATAAGTAGGTACTACAGTACTGCATGATCCGTGGTTGGTTAAATCCACGGATGCAGAACCCCACTGATAAGGAGGGTGGACTGTAGACTTATATACCTGGATGTTTTACTTTGTGCTCGGAGGGTGGGGTGGGGGGGTATGTGTGGGTGCCCCTGATCCCTACACTGTTCAGGTGTCTACTGTACTATCTTTTCACAGGGCTAGATATTTATCCTTTTTTTTTTTCTTTTCACTTTTTGGTTTTTAAAAAGGGTGCTTTATTGAAAGTTTTGGTCAATTTGTCTCTTTATAATAAATCTTGATAGCTTAAAGATAAGGTCTTTCCATCCTTTTCTTCATCAAGAATGTTCTGGCTTTTCTTACTACTTCTCATTTTCGTGTATAATAAACTCTTCCACAAAGACGTATCCATAGATACTGATTGTGACTTCATTGAATCTACAGAGTACTTTTGGAGGAATTTTTCCTGTCATTCCCTTTCAATTTTTTATTCAGTCTGGATTTTTGTTTTACTGAGTCTGAAATTCTTTTAATGCAGTCCAAATTATTATTTTCTTTGTAGCTATTATTCTTTTCATATTTAAAAAAATCATTGTCTTCATACAGTCATGAATCCAAGCTACCATTTTTTTCAAATAGTTTTTATCGTTTTCACTTTCATATTCAACTCTAGGGTTCATCCAGAGCCGATGGTTCTTTTTGTTTTTTTTAAACATCTTTATTGGAGTATAATTGCTTTACAGTGGTGTGTTAGTTTCTGCTGTGTAACAAAGTGAATCAGTTATACATATACATATATCCCCATATCCCCTCCCTCTTGCGTCTCCCTCCCACCCTCCCTATCCCACCCCTGTAGGTGGTCACAAAGCACCGAGCTGATCTCCCTGTGCTATGCAGCTGCTTCCCACTACCTAGCTATTTACATTTGGTAGTGTATATATGTCCATGCCACTCTCTCACTTTGTCCCAGCTTACCCTTCCCCCTCCCCATATCAAGTCCATTCTCTAGTAGGTCTGTGTCTTTATTCCCATCTTGCCCCTAGGTTCTTCATGACCTTTTTTGTTTTTTTTTTAGATTCCATATACATGTGTTAGCATATGGTATTTGTTTTTCTCTTTCTGACTTACTTCACTCTGTATGACAGATTCTAGGTCCATCCACCTCACTACAAATAACTCAGTTTTGTTTCTTTTTATGGCTGAGTAATATTCCATCGTATATATGTGCCACATCTTCTTTATCCATTCATCTGTTGATGGACACTTAGGTTGCTTCCATGTCCTGGCTATTGTTAATAGAGCTGCAATGAACATTTTGGTACATGACTCTTTTTCAATTATGGTTTTCTCAGGGTATATGCCCAGTAGTGGGATTGCTGGGTCGTATGGTAGTTCTATTTTTAGTTTTTTAAGGAACCTCCATACTGTTCTCCATAGTGGCTGTATCAATTTACATTCCCACCAACATTGCAAGACGGTTCCCTATTCTCCACACCCTCTCCAGCATTTATTGTTTGTAGATTTTTTGATGATGGCCATTCTGACCGGTGTGAGATGATACCTCATTGTAGTTTTGATTTGCATTTCTCTAATGATTAGTGATGTTGAGCATTCTTTCATGTGTTTGTTGGCAATCTGTATATCTTCTTTGGAGAAATGTCTATTTAGATCTTCTTCCCATTTTTGGATTGGGTTGTTTGTTTTTTTGTTATTGAGCTGCATGAGCTGCTTGTAAATTTTGGAGATTAATCCTTTGTCAGTTGCTTCCTTTTCAAATATTTTCTCCCATTCTGAGGGTTGTCTTTTCATCTTGTTTGTGGTTTCCTTTGGATATTTATCCTTAATTGCTCTTTTTACATCTATTACTTTAAATATTTTTCTTGGTCCTCAGTGAGGATAAGAGCTTAGAAATAAATGCAGGATAAATAAATAAATGCTCTATAATTGAGGAGATAGCCGATGGAAACAACTTTGCTTTTCTTTAAATTCTATTATATTTATCATTACAAAATAAAAATAATAACATCATGTAAGGAGCTTCTCCTTTTCTTTCCCTCAAAATAATAGTTGTTTTTCCAAGAAGTAACATATTCTTTGTAGAAAACTTGAAAGAAAATCTGTTACAGAAGAAGTAAAATTGTCCGTAATTCTATAGCAACCACTCTTACATCTGGTATATTTCCTTGTAGATTTTTCCTCAGGGTTAAGTGTGCATATATTTCTATTGTATACTTATAAACTTACGTTGCTACTTGGGTCATTTTTCGGGATAGATTTGGTGGTAGTGGTAGTGGTGATGTAATGATGATAGCTAAGATTTATCTAACATTTATTATGTGACAGTCACTGTAGTAGATGCTTTACATGCATTGCACATTTCAATTCCCATATCAATCCTATAAAGTAAGAATTAATTTATCTCTATTTTAGACATGAGAAAAGTGGAGTTGGAGAAACATTGTATAGTTTGCCGGAGGTCACAAAGTGCATGTAAGGTGAAGGTTAGACTTAGATCTGGAGAGTCTGTGTCTGAAACTCATGCTGTTTACCTATTTGTCCATCTTTCTTTAAAAGGTCTGAGTATATTTAAGACACATGATACATATTGCCTAAGATTTTTTTTATTCATATTTTCCACATTCATAAGACTGCTTATTGTACTCTTACCACCCTCACATATCATCAGATGTGCTTTATCTTTACAGGTGTTTGGAGTGAATGATCACTCACTTTTTTCCGTAGCCCTTCTTTTCTTACCAGACAGATTGGACATTTTTCATGTGTTATTGGTCATTTGTATTTCATCTGTTAATTGTTCTGTGCTGCTGCTTTTACTGACTCGTTAATTTTTTTGTACAACCTTATCATGCGTTAAATATATTAACCCTTTGTCTCATTTGTTTAAAATATGCTTCCTTCTGCTGCTTGCTTTCTTATTTTTGAACAAATTACTTATATTGTATGAATGTTTTAAGTATGTATATATCCATATATTTTTCTCTGTATAATACCACAAATCATTGATTTTTTAGCTCATTTTTCCTTTATTTTATGGTTTTATTACTTATAGCCAACACTTCAATTCAGATCTGGAATTTATTTTAATATGTGACATGTGGTGAGGCCCTGATTTTGTTAGATGTTATTGACAGGTAATCCCTTTTCTCTTTGTTTGTTTCAGTTTTTCTAATCCATTTTAAAATTACCATGCATTATTATATATTCCACTCTTCTGTGGTATGCTTTAATATATATTTATTTCTTTTATCTATTATCATCTGTTTAGGCTATTTTTTCTTACTATTACTAGTTTAATATAAAGGATACAACTCAGGAGCAGCCAAGTGGAAAAGATGCATGGGACAGGTATGGGGTGAGGGGTGCAGAGCTTCCATACCCTCTCCAGGCACGCCACCCTCCCAGCACCTCAGTGTGTTCACCAACCCAGAACTTCCCTGAACCCCGTTGTTCGGGGGTATTTATGGAAGCTTTATTACATGGGCACAGTTGGTTAAATCACTGACAATTGGTGATTGAAAATCTCCAGCCTTTCTCCCCTCCCCTAAATTGGAGGTGGGGGTGGTATGGCTGGAAGTTCCAACCCTGTAATCATGTCTTGGTCTTTTCGGCAACCAGCTCCCATCCTGAAACTGTTTGGGGGACATTGCAAAAGTTGTCTCAGAGCCAAACCTGAGTGACACTCCTATCACTCAGGAATTCCAAGGGATTTAGGAGTTCTATGTCAGGAACTAGGACAAAAACCAAATATGTATGTATACAATATTATAGAAAGGTCTGAATTTGTGGCAAATGAATAATTTGCTTATAGCACTGAGAAGAGTAGAAATATTGGCTAAAACACAAGTGGGCTATATTCTTCTTTTCGAATTGCAGCAAGCCTTAGTAGTAACCTGGTTGATCCCAAAACGTTACTCTGACTTTATTTAAAGAAGGAACTGCCTCTTGCCTTTCCCCTCTGGTTTTATGCACCTATTACGTGCAGCAACCAATAACAAGGATCTTCTGTAATAAAAATGATGCCCGCTTATTTTTGAGTCCTCTTTTACAATCTTAAAAGTGTTTTGAGATGTATTTCTTTATTTGATTCTCATAATAACCCTATGAAGTAGCTTGGTCCAAGGTGTTAACTCCACTTTACATATGAAGAAAATGAGACTTGTACTGAAATACTTGCCCAAGGCCATAGGATTTGTAAATTGTGGGACTGGCCTCTAGCTTAGTGCTTATGAGACCTAAGTTGGTATGATTTTGACTGGGTTACTTCCAAGCCTTTCTATTTTTTAAAGAGATTTGCATATCTACCTTGCCCACCTTTAAGATATTAAAAAATGTATTTAAGGTGCCTGACCAGAATGACATATGTCAAAATATTTTTTTCAACTATAAAGTACTATTCACATGTAAGGCTTTGTGTTTATTATTCCCCGGGGGCCAACAGCTAGATACCTGCCTTCTCTGCTCAGTGTTATATGAGGGTAATTAACAAAGATGTATTATATGTGAGCTTTATTTTTTTAAGTGTATTTCAGCTGTCATGAAGGACATTTTTAACTAAAAGGAGAAACAGTCTTCATTTGTCTTAGTTTAGTTGAGAGTAAACGATAGTTGAGACAGAGTTGTCAAATTTGTCTGCTGCCTTCAGACTGCTAAACATGGTTTTTTTCTCAAAGTCTTAAGCAATAGCGTAAAAAGTTTGCATGTCAGTTTATAGTTAGTATTTTGGAAGTTTCATACTCAGGTGTACTCAAAATAGTACCACGTATTTTGGTAGTCATTACAGCTGTCTGAAAATATTCCAACTCTCTCTGTTTCTCTCTCTGGGAACATGGCCTTCTCCAACCACTTTTAACTTTGGGAAGCCATGTGACTTGTTTTTCCAATGCAATGTGAGGGCGACTTCTGGGTGTGTACTTTACTGTATTCTCTTTTCCTCTCCGTGAGGGTTAGTAATATTCATGATATTGGCCACACCATCAGTCTGGGTTCCTGAATGACTATGAATAGAAGAACCTTTAGTGACTCATAGCAGACATATAGTGTGAATGAGAAATAAACCTTTGTTATTTTCAGCCACTGAGATTTTGCATTACCTCACCTGTCCTGAGGCAGGATCAGAAGAATATATTTATTATGCATCATTGAAATCTTTTTGTTGATTCAGTCTAAATATCTTAAATTATACCCAAATTGAATACTCTCCAGTATCTCCAAACAGGATTTATCCATTCAACTGTGCTCACAAAACAGGATTTGGAAATCAAGAAGAAAAGCTTATAAGGAGAGCTCAGTTCCCAGGATCAAAGCCTTTGTTGGACAGCCACGGGAGGGATTTGCTTTAGTTATTTGAGTAATTTTTGACACGTACTTAATTTGGTTTTTAGTCATAAAGGTCTGCCAGATAACTAGGTAACTCTTATTGGAGGTATTCCTTTAAAATAGGAGCAGAGGCTACTTATGTGTTGATTTGAAATTAGGAAAAGGCAAGATTTCTTCCAAGGACCCTATTTTCAACCATGACTAAGTAAAGCTTGGTGTGGTGGGTGGGTGGTGAGCTGAAGATGGAAAAGGTCATTTAGTCATTTTGGCTGATGAAAGAATCAGATCAGAATTGTATTATATTGAGTTGCTTAGTTCTGGAATTGACATCCAGCTCTGATGTGCTTGCGGAACTGAATCTTGACGAAACAAAGCTCGCGTCAGCCATGTCTCTCTCTTCTCTTTTCCTCCTTCTTTTACTTTTCCCACTTTCCTGTTCCGCTCCCTCATTTCCTTGCTTAACCTCTCTCCTCTAATGTAGCTCATCAAGGTCTTTGTTACAAAAAATGGTTTGTAAGTTACTGATTTGGAACTTGGAAACCAGTTTCCCATGAAAGAAGGCAGAAATATTATGTCCCAAATGAGAAAACTTGACTTAACTAATTGTATCATGAAGTTACATTAAAAATTAGGGTCCTGAGCCCCATGGAAACCTTACCTGCTTTGAGGATGTGTAGATGGGAGGTGGGCGGCATGAGTCTTCGCTACTGTTGGCCTGAACAAGCAGTATTTCTCTACTGTCTTTTCATACTTCAGAGTAGTCCTTTGCATCTTCCAGATTGCTTCTGCCATCCTTCACTCTGCCATCTATGGATTTTGAGCTCCATGGTGGCCATGCAGCCTCTCAGCCCTTGCTGGAAGATGGAGCCTCTTCCATGCCTGCCTGTGATGTGGGTACAGTAGGAAGTCCCCCTCTTGCTTCCTTGGTCTTTGCACTGTCATCATATGTCTCGTGAACCTCCTACACAGTGGGGAAGGGCTGTGAGGCTGAGGACTCATTGAACCTTCCACTGTGAGGAAGAAGAGGCCCAAGCTTGCTCTCTTAGGGCTGCCGTTCAGGGAGGGGAGCCCCTTACAAACTGCCTTTTCCTCCTGGCTCCATCTGCTTCTTCACCACCCCTTGCTCTCTGCAAAGTATTGGTGGTGCTGGGTTCTGACACCAGTTGAGGTACTGGTTGAGGCCTCTTGTGAGGGAAGGGGGCAGGAAGAATTAACAAGTGGTCACCAGTTAACAACCTCTCTAAATGCTTAGGGCAAGGAAGTGGACAGGTTTGAAGGGACAGAGCATCAGGTCTGGCTGGAGGGAACGTGGTCTCCACGCTGCTCCTTCTCACTCCGGGCCCCAGAGTCTAGGGCAATTCTTTTCCACCTTCATGGTTCATATTTTTAGCTCTCTGCAAAGAGACCTTCATTATAAACATTTCAGTTTATTGTTTAACCCACAAATAATTTTAACATCTATTTTCTGGAACACATCGTGTGAAAATACAGGACTATATGGTGTTGGGTGTTCAGAAATTAGGAATTTTCCATACTTTGTTTTGTCTTCCCTTCATTGTTTCACTTGCTTTACTTCCCACCCACCCCCCCACTGCCTTTCTTTCCCCTCTTCCTTTTCCACTTCTCCCTTGATCCTTCCCTTAGCTTGTTACCTACACTCCTTTCCTTGTGTGTGTAGACCCCCACGTTAAGGAGGGAGAGACAATGTCCAAGGACCCAGTGAAGGTAGTAATGTCGTTATCCTTTAAAGGTAATTGTACATTGAGTGGTGTTAAAAGACTCTGCCTCTGCAATCAGGAAGATCAGATTAAGCTTAATATTTGAAAGCACACCATGCTGACACTGAGGCAACATCTTTTGCCCATGAACTTCAGTTGAAAGAAAAACCCTGATGTGATCAGTATGTGATGATGGCTTTTCAGATCAGATAGCTGAGTTGTATTTATAATTAAGGTATTTCTGCTATGGGGATAAAAGATAAAACAAGTGATAGTTTAGCAAAAGGATTTTCTAGAACTTGGCTTATAGAAAGTGCTGGTGAATAGGATTGTATGTTTTGCTGGCATGGAGAAATTAGAAGGAGGAGAAAGAATATCTTACACAGGAAATTTCCATATGGTTGCTGTTTATAGGAGCTAGCACATTTCAGGGAAAACACCCCGTACTGGGAGAATTTAGTTCCCTTTAAAGTTTGGTGCAGCAGAGGGTAAAAATGTGGATATGTAGCTGGAAACTGAAAGATTATTTGTGCCACAGGCTTGCAACTGTACCTACCTGTGAAGCAGTGAACACGATTTGATTATTAATCTTTCTGTGAAAATTTGCTTCCTTTCCTAAAGCTGGTGGCAACAATTTACTGATTGTCTAAACCTTGAAGACTAACTTGGGTTGGAAAAATAAATCCAGTCTCCTGAAATTCATACCTTGTTATACTCAGAGCAGCCAGCAGAGATGGGAAGGACCTCCAGCCTGGGAAGTGGGAGCTGGAAATTCTGCTTAAGCCAGTATCACTTTCAGCTCTCCGAAATCCCCCCATGTAGAGGAAGAACTATTGGATTGAATGAGGGCAGAAAAACTGGCATAACTTCATTTAATAAGCTCACCCCATCCTCCTCTTGTCCACATTTGACTATTAATGAAATTCACTATTGACCCATGGAAGGCAGATTGGGAGGTGGACATAGCTGTTAGGATGAACTGTGGAGGAAGTTTTCAGTTTCTCTGCTTGCTAATGACGTCATGATATCTGTATTAGCCAAGGGCCACCTACTATCTTCCTCAACTCTTGCCATTTTGGAGTCCCATCTCTACAGTTACTTATTCAGCAGAGCTTTTCAATTGACTAGTTTTGGTTCCTTTTTTTTTTTTTGCCAAAACAAATTTCTTTAAAAAAGAAAATATTGTCACTATAATAAACAGAAGGCAAATATCACTTGCTGTAAGAAAATAACTGTAAAAATGAATGGGACTTCCCTGGTGGCCAGTGGTTGAGACTCCACACTCCCAATGCAGGGGGCCTGGGTTCGGTCCCTGGTCGGGGAACTGGATCCCACATGCTGCAACTAAAGATCCCACATGCCGCAACTAAGACCCCGGTGCAGCCAAATAAATAAATTTATTAATTAATTTATTAAAAAATGAAAGTAATACAATCACAATATTATGAGATTCTAGTTCGATATTGTTCCCCATGGGAGGCTTGAAGCTGGACTGAAGCCCACAGGTTTAAAAGGGAACTTAGAGAGACAAACATTTTAAATCCTGTAAAGCACTAAGTGAGGCATTGCTCTTAACTAATTGGGAGGATTAGAAAGGAAAGGCCGATATCTGACCAAAACCATTCCTCTTAGCTCTTGTTTTCCTGGGATGGTTTTGGTGGCGAAAAAAGAGAACACTTGAAAGTAAAACCTGGCTGCTCAGAAATAATCGAGGTTTCTCACGCATTGCTGTCGCTGCTAGTGCTCATCGCAGTGTTTTGTCCACTCCTCAAAGGGTGCTTGTTCAGTGAGTCAGGATTTCAATATTCATGCTTAGTTTCACTTGCTCTTCTTCTAAGCACTGTATTATTTTTTCCTCTTGCTCTCTGATTTTTCAGCAGTTCTCTCATGTACTTGCTTACACACGAGGCTTTGCTTCTTTTGCGTGCATGCACAGAGACATGCACACCTCTGCAGATCACATGTGACTATAGGAAGATAACAGTTTGAACCGTCTTGTTCAGGAGGTGTTCCTTTCTTAGTGCTGGCACAGGAAGTTTGAGAGTATTTTGCCCAGCGTACTCTACCTGGTACAGAGTGGAACTGGCATGGATAGCTTCCCAGGGCTTGTTCCTGCAAGTGGCTCCAAACGAACCTTTTCATACAAGGTGCTTGTTGTTATGTGGTGTCTTTCTTTTGAGGCAAACACAGTTTATGCAGTACTAAACTGTTGCCATTTTCTTGGAAATAGAAAATTATGAACACAGTGTTTCTTTTACATCTCTGAAACATCCTTATATCCAGTTGTATGGTAGTAGCAGTTGTCATTTGCTTTATTGTAACCAAACAACACTATCTCAAGTGTGAAGAGATGAAATTTGGTGTCTCCCCTGCCCACTCCCCCCAGAGTCCTGTTACATTCAATTTTTTTTTCCCTTGAGTAACCAAGAGCTAATCTGGTCATCTCAGCTGAGAAGGCAGAGTCTTACTTTTCCTTATATCCCCTGTGCCTGTGACAGTGCCTGATGAAGATGGTCAACAGTAAGAACCAAACACATTGTTCAGTGCTTACCATGAGCCAGGTACTGTGACCAAAAGGCAGGATCTCGCTTAGTCCTCACTAAAACTTAGTGAACTAGGTACTGTCATTACCCCCATTTTTAAAGATGCAAATACAAAAAAGTTGAGATTAAAATAATTGTACAAAATCTCATAGCTATTAAGTGGCTGAGCTGGAATTTGAGGGCAGGTGCATCTGAATTCTGAGCTCACATTTGTAACCACTATAGATAACATAGTATAATAACCTCCTTAATAAATGACAGACTCCTTTACGCAGAAGCTTTACAAGGACAATAAAAAAAGAATTAAGTTGAGGTGACACAATCCATGTTGTGAGAGGATTGTCCTCTTGATTCAAAGTTCATGCAAAGAAATAGTATGCAGCAGACTGTGAATAATACACCAAACAAAATGAAATTTCATTCTCGAATGAATTATCCGTATCTTCTTTGAAGAAAAATTGGTAAAGCATTTAAGTGTCCATGGTCTAGGCAAATGTCTCTGTTGTGGTTCTGTATGAATTTTATTCTGTAAACATTGATGTTTTTTCAGCATCAACTGGTCATCATTTTTTGCCTTGTGCTTAGACATGACAGGGTTGCATTTCTGCTTGCAGAGAATTCTCAGTCTGTCTGCAATTGTTCAAAACTCAAATTTTAAATTCAGACTAATATCCATATTTGTAGCAATTGCAGCTGGGGAACTGAAACAAGACTACTTGGTTTCAGAGTGAAACTGTTGTTCCTTTCGGGGGAAAATTTTCAATAGCATGGAAGGCAGATCTCAATATGTTAAGAAAACTATACAAAGACTGTAAGTAAAAGCAGAGCTCACTCTAAAAGCAGTTATTAAATGCAAGAAAGGAGAAAGAATAGATGTAGTTCTAATGGTCAAGTAAATGTTTTCTAGGTAATAGAGGTGACTTGAGTTGGACTGAAAACAGAAGGAAGTGAGGTCATTTTAAGAGGGTCACTTTGACAGGCCTGAATATTCTGTGTTAATTTTATGACATGTAATTGACATTGCTATTGATAGCTAAGGGATTTTCTATATTTCCTTCTGTAATACCTTGGCCCCCTTTTAAGTAATATCTTTTCTCACTTAACCACTGGGATTGTGTGGTAATTCAGGAGGAGATTTGAGGGATGGAGAGGTGACTGAAGATGAACCATTCTGGTGGCTTCTGTGTGCTAAAATTGGTCTGGAGAATGCACAGCAGAAGCAAGGAATTCCTGATAATTGGTTAGGGAGGGGGTGCCTATGAACAGGGTGTCTTGTTTCATTTGCCTATGTCACATAGTTCATTCCTTTCTCTTCACACATTGTGCAGCCTACCATGGAGAGAATGGAAAGTAATTGTACATTTCCTTGACAAACTTTTTGGTATTTTTGTAGAAATGGGTATGGTATACCAGTAAACGTAACATACTCTGATGCGCTTTTGAACTGGTATATGTGATAAAGACTGACCAGGCAATGCCATAAAACCTCAATTTCTAGGTCTCTGTATCTCTTGCATTAGGCAGCAGCCTAGGTTAAAGTTCAGTACTGTTCACCACTTGAAACATGGCGAAGTCAAGGAAATAAAATAATATTTAGCCAAATCAAAGATTGTGTTAACTTTGCCAAATTGAATGTAAATTTGATTTTTCTGTGATTTCCCAGTAATACGCCTTTCTTTATGGGGAGAGGGAGAGGTTGGGAACAGGAGGGTGGGAGATTATCATACATTTCAAGTTATATTGATCAGAAAACCAAGTTTAGCTTGCTCTGGTATGTAAATTAGAGATTTGTGGTTGAGTGGAATTGATTTTGCTGAGACTAAATTAATTACAGTGCTTAATCACTGTAACCTTTAAACATCGCAGCCTTGGCCACAGCTGCAGGGCAGAGTGGTGTTCCTCTGAGCTTTATGCTGTCATTTCACAAAAGGCCGACTGCCCATGACTTGTGCAAACAAGAATTCCCACGTATAGGCTTCAGAGCTGGTTCTCTGCCCTGCAGAGGGTTAGCTGGAGCATCTCCAACGGGACTGCTGTGACCTCTTCAACCATAGACGGCTTTCTGCTCATACACAAGTATTTTCAGATTTTTTTTTTCCTCCAGATAAAGTCAAATTGGCCATCATAGCTGAAATGCCCACAGGAAGGCAATCTTTAGAATGAGAATTGGAAAATAATTATATTGTGATGTTTTTTTTGTTTAAATATTTTTAAAAACCTGATCCCATTTGGAATTATTAGGAAGGGTGAAGTGGACAATTTGTAAATAAATTCAGGAATGGGAAGGTTAATTGACTCTTCAGAACTCATCCTGAGAGCCTATAAGGAAGGTTGAGAATAGAATCTAGGTTTTATCTTTTATTTTTTCCATGTTCATTTTAGTTCCTTGGTCTGTCTCATGCAGCCTCCCCACATCAAACTATCATCAAGCCGCCCATAGAAATGCAAATTACTTTCCCTGTTTAGTTGGCATATCTGGAAATAGTTTTGTATGTATGTTTTTTTAACCCCTTTTGGGGGCTGTCCATGAAGTTTATCAGTATCCTTTAAAAATTTTCTTTAACTACCATCCTTTATAGTCTCCTTTTTGCTTTTCTTTGTGTGCTGAATTGTGCATTCAGTGTAATAAAGTGCAGCTGGACTAATCACCCTTAAACTCAGTGAACATCTGGATTTCACAAAAGCCACACCTTACTAGGACCAAAAAGTATACCGGGGACCTGCTTCAACCCCTTGATTTTATAAGTCAGGAAACTGAGAGCCATAAAAGAGAAATGACTGTTCAAGAAACTTCACTGATTTTATTTCTGTTCAGGACTCTTCTCTATGTCATTGACTCTTTTCTCTGCAAAAGAGATCCTGGCTTCCCGTTTTTCACAATCAGGTTCCTTATAAATAGCAAGTACTGCTCAATAAGTCTGACTTAATTTGTGGTATATTCTAATGTGAAATGAGATCTATTTGCAGTTTTCTTTGGTGAGTTGCTTACAGTAGGAGTGAAAATATCTTTAGTTTTACCTTTAAAATAGTTTTTGTGGGTCCCCTTCCCTTTTCTGTTATACACTGGCTTGCCTAACTCTACATCTGTTTTCATTGATGGGTCAATAACATTCTTAGGACTATAGTTGGCAGTGTAATGTCATGGTTTGAACACAGACTCTGAAGCTGGAGCTTCTGGGTTGTTTCAGCCTTGGCTCTGTCACTTACTGTCTCTGTTACCTCAATGAATGTAGTTAACCTGTACTACCTACCTCATAGAGTTGTTCAGACAGTTAATGAGTTCATAAAAGTCAAGCTTCCAGGGGGCTTCCCTGGTGGCGCAGTGGTTCAGAATCTGCCTGCCAATGCAGGGACATGGGTTCTATCTCTGGTCCGGGAAGATCCCACATGCCGCAGAGCAACTAAGCCCATGTGCCACAACTACTGAGCCTGTGCTGTAGAGCCTGTGAGCCACAACTACTGAGCTCACGAGCCTAGAGCCTGTGCTCCGCAACAAGAGAAGCCACTGCAATGAGAAGCCCACGCACCACAGTGAAGAGTAGCCCCCGCTCGCCACAACTAGAGAAAAGCCCATGCACAGCAACGAAGACCCAACGCAGACAAAAATAAATAAATAAGTAAATAAATAAATATTTTTTTTTTAAAGTCAAGCTTTTAGAATAGTGCTGGACATATATGAGTGTTCACTGGTTGTCAGTATTATTGTGGTTGTTATCAGATGATGTGTTGATATAAAAAATTCATATGTGGTTTGCAGGGAATGCAGCAACATAATTTGGATCTCTTATTCCATTGGTTCTGTTACATTTCCTCCCCTGATGAGTCTCATCTGTTTACCAGAGTATCCCATTGCTTAGTTCTAATACTGGATTTTCCTCTACTTTGTGGTCACATTTGGACCAGGACACACAGACCTGGGTATGTCCAAGATGGATAGGGGAGAAAGGTAAAAGAGAATATTAGTTCAACTTGATTGTGGAGCAGTTCTTCCAGAACTATTTGTTGAAAGTCTACTCTTTGCCAAACACAGCGACCTGTTGATATATAGGACATGGCGTCTACTTGACATTCCATTCCTCTACACAGAACTTTTGCTGGGTTCCTGCCACCCACTTATACCTCTTCCCAAACCAAAACTAAACATTGTTTTAGAAAGGCATTTAATGGAATGTAATATCAAGTAATCAAAACTGTGGTGTTGCCTTTTGAAGAAACCCTACTTTCACTCTCGCCTGCATCTGCACGTGGGTTAAGGGCATCTCTTAAGATCTGCTACCTTGAGTTCCCTCAAAGTTGACAGTTTAAACATTCTATAGCAATAACCTGTTGTTTTCAGACTCCTCAGGAGAGAGACTGTCAGTTCATGAGGGCAGTGACTTTGTTTAGTTCATTATTATATTCACAGTATGTTGCCCAAAGGGATAGATTTTGCGGCTGTTGTTGTTGAATGAATCTTGAGTGCTCCAAAGGGTAGAGTCCAAAGCCTTTTTATCTCAGCCAGAATTCGCATGGGTCGTTCCCACTTCCCTTTCTTCTTTCCTGCACCCACTGCCCCCACCCCCACGAATTTCTCCCCAATAGAAAACGCTTTAGGACCATCCCTAGCTTCTCTTAAGGTCGTCCATTGGAACTTTTAGTTAACTGGATTTTATCTCTGTCAGCATTAACCTGCTTTTAAAATACTTGCTCTTAACTAGACGTTGATGTTCTTAGATGTGTGAAGCTGAATGAGGGGGAAGGGGGAGCAAAGGAGAAAAGGTTGTTTCTCACTGGATTGAAGAGGCCCCATCCACTACTCCAGACTGGGCATCCCGAATTCATTACTCTTAGAACTTTATGTATTTTCTAGGCTGTAACATCCAGCTAGAACAAATGCTTCACATATTGACTGTAGTTAACTAATGTGGAAAGGGTCATTAGGTACGTTAGGGGACGGGTAGATAAGAAAAGTGATTTCATAAAGCTGTGATGCCCAAGACTTAAGGTCTTACAGCACCTCCTTCCCTCTGCTCCTCAATCTGCCTTTCTTGGGTCACTACCCCCTGCTAGTATTTAATTCTGTTGAATTTTTCCAAATTGGCGTGTTTATTTAAGATTGCCCAAATTTGCATGCTGCCTTCAGCCTTGTTTTGCATCCTAAAGGAAAGGGAATGTAGATTCAAATACACAGGTTTATCGCTGACCTTTAGCTAATTATTAGATTGAGATAAATGTTTGTAGGTGACAAATTGCTTTTAATGACATTTAATCTGTATGCTGACATTAATGTCTGGTTTAGTGTCCCAGTTTCACAGAGGCAAAGAGCACGGACTTTTATCTTAATTTGACCTGGTTAAAAGGTGTTTGTGGTGAGAATCAATTTCTGATTAATTTAATGGCATGTTTTGCATGGAAAGCAATCAAATATTGATACAAGAAGAGGCCCCTAGATGACATATTTCCCAATCTGCCATAATTGGTCATAACAGCAGAGCCAAGGGAGAGTTGCTAGTAACTAAACCGAATGAGAGCCTCACAGCTGTCCAAAATCCAAGACTGATGAGCAAATCTGTAGGTAGAGTCTGTGAGAAGCCTCTGCTTGTTACTGTTTACTGCCACAGAGGCTGTTCCCTGAACTCTTGTGGGTGTGAGGCTAATAGAATTTAACACCTTTTTGATTCAATAAATCACTTCAAAGGGGACAGTTAAGTAAGCCAGCCATTCAATTAAGGGAGTAACTTTCCTTATGGATGTAGTGCTGAGTAGTTTGCTTCTTACCATTTAATTCTTAACTAACTAAGCATTTGTACAGGCAACCCTCTGACTGGTGATTTCTCGATGCACTTGACTTAAGTGTGTGTTTTTTATAAGATCATTATCACTGATGATAAATGCACCTTAATTTCTAATCATTTGGAGAAACAGGGAAACTTGAGTTAAGTGAGATCATTAACAGCTTTGTCACTTTAAGTTAAAGCCAAATGATAGCTTTGCCAGTTCCTCACAGCATTGCAAACTGCCCTTCCTGGTGAATGTCATTTTCTTAAATTCCTTTCTAGAGATCAGAATGGATCTGTGTCACTCTGTTTCTGTGTGCAGAGATGGTGTATTGATGGAAGGCAGAAGGAGGTCCAGGCTTTGGAGCCTGCTCCCTGTCAATCATGCGACCTTGAGCAACTTTCTCAACTTCACTGGCCTCAATGACCTTAACTGTAAAGTGGGGGCAGTGAGTTAGTAAGTGCAAAGCACTTAGAAGATTGTCTGGTCCATAATGAGGACTTATAAATGGTGTTTTACTTATTTTTTTTCTGGAGTTTGCTTACAGGATTGGAAGCAACATTAGCGTATCTAAATTAAACTAAATGCTCTTTAAATTCATTGGAATGGTTTCCAAGTGAAGTAATAAACATACCAAAGTGAGACTCTCATCTAGGGAATAGATCTGAGTTAAATCTGTCTGGGTGTCCATTCTGCTGCAAATCCAGGCCGACCAAACATAGTTTCTATACAATTAAAAGGATGTTGACCCATAATGAAAAAAAATGTAAGTCAGAGACCCATAGAACTTTCCCCTCTATTCCTGTAATCTGTCTATATGTAATACCTCAAGAAAAACTTTAGTGACTAGACTAGAGAGAGGATTATAAACTGTATTTAGATAAGAAAGTATACACAAATCATTCAAGGACTGATTTAATGGGCAGTCTCATTGAAACAGATGAGAGTAATTTTAGGAGTGCTTTTGCACTACTGCCAGGCTTTTTCTTTCTCTCTTTCCTTCTTTCTTTCCTTCTTTCTTTCTTTCTTTCTTTCTTTCTTTCTTTCTTTCTTTCTTTCTTTCTTTCTTTCTTTCTTTCTTTTTTCTTTTCTTTTTCCTCTTACAATTCTGGATTCTTAAATGTTTTATTTTAATGATTAACATTTTTGCCTGGCTGTAAGTAAAAGACCAGGGTCTGGGTTGAAAAGGCAGTTCTGGCCTTATTAGAAAACTAAGTTACTTTAAATATAGTCAGTCCTAATTATATCTTAATATAATTTTGATGTAGCAGTATGCCTTGAAACAAGCAGGTATTGGGTGGCCAAGTGAAGCAAGCAGGTAGTGAATTGAGATCAACATGTATTATGGGACATTACAATCAAACTACAAAGTTGCTTTTAAAGTCCTCTGAATGTTGGTTAACTTGGTAGGGCAGTGCTGTGAGCATTTCCATTAATCATGGAGTAATTATATAGGGAGCCCCAAGCTCTTTAAATAGTTCCAGCTAATTTAAATTTTTCTCTCCTCTCTCCTTTTCTTTCTCTTTGTTTTTATTTCTGTTGGTCTGTGGGTCTGTTTCTTCCTATCTCTGTGTCAGTTGTTGTAACCCAGAGAAACAGAACCAATAGGAGGGTGTGTGTGTGTGTGTGTGTGTGTGTGTGTGTGTGTGTGTGTGTGAATGAAGAGGTTTATTTTAAGGAACTGGGTCACTTGATTGTAGAGGCTGGCAAGTTTGAAATCTGTAGGGCAGGCTGCAGGCTGGAAACTTGACAGGAGTTGATGCTATAATCTTGAGGGAGAATTTTTTTCTTTTCTGGGAAACCTTAGTTTTTGTTCCTAAGGCCTTCAACTGAGTGGGTGAGACACACCCATATTATTGAGGGTAATCTCTTTTATTTAAAGTCAACTAATTGTAGACGTTAACCACATCTCCAGAATACCTTTACAGCAACATGTAAAAGTGGGTTTGATTAAATAACCGGCTACAACAGCCTTGCCAAGTTGACACGTGAAATTAACCATCACAGTCTCTCATTCCTATTTCCTCACTGTGTTTTTCTTTCTCTCTCACACACAAGTGAGTTTATGAGGCATCATTAGTGTTAATGAACTTCAGGTGACAGTATAATAATCACAATAATAGCTAGCAATAACTGAGCACCTATTATGTGTTGTGTGTTCTGTTGGATACTTTATACTTATGTAGTACTCTGACAGTTCCACAGATTGCATAGAGTTATTCTTATTTTATTTTACTTTATGGGTAAAGAAACTGAGGCTCAAAGAGCTGCTAGCTATTCAGTGACTGAGCTCAAGATCCAAACCCTGATCTGTCTTCCCTGTTCATATCCCTTCTTCTGTGTCCTCTTGTCTCTCTAATATTTCCTCCCTTATTATCATCGTTGCTTCTTTTGCAGTGTAGTATTTGGCTGAAGAATTCGATATCTTCATACTTTTTTCACCAAGGCATATTTTCAATATAGGCAGTTCAGGATGCTGGCTGAGCAACCTGGGTTTTCAGATTAGATAAGTAAAAGTGGATTGGGTGGCCATCACTATGCCAAGCAGACAAGATAGTTTCTGAACTAGGCATGAAAAGTTCTAAGGAGGGTCACCTCCCAGTGCCCTCTGGCCTGTTTTTCTCACTGATGGACTGCTTCCTTGTCTGCTGCCAACCCCTTAATGTGCTGGCTCAGTCAACAGACGGATCAGTCACAGCGGATGGGCAGTGCAGCTGCAGGTCTGGCACAAGACTTCAGGTGGTGCCTGCTACTTAATCTGCGGCCAGATTTTCACTAGAAGGAAGGCGAGGCGGCTCTCCTTGGTTTCACTGGAGGAGCTGTGGCCTCATCTGCAGAAATTTGTCCTGATAATATTCTTCCCCTTCTCGGTGGCTCCCAGCCATTGTCTTCCATCTTCCCTTGCCTAGTCTTAGTCACTGCCAGCAACTTCTGCTAGGCTGCTGGCACTTTGAAGTGGAATTTGACAGACAGAGGTGAGAGCAGCCTTTGAGTTCCCTCTGTGGAGGTTGGCTCATTCCAGCACACATTGGAAACATTGCTGATGGATGTTCAAAATGCACACAAGTGGAAGGGCTCACTTGTTCCAAGGCCTAATTGGAGATCTAGGTTGGCACTTTCCTACAGCTTGGCAAGAAACAGCTCGGATGTTTGTAGATGGCACTTGCCTCACACCATGTGCCAACTTGAATTCTGGCAAGTTAGCTTCAGTGGGTTTTGTCTTGACAAGTTGGAAAAGTTTCCCAACTTCAGATGACTGTGTGGACCTTTGGGGAGCTTTATAGCCAGCAGGCAAGGGCTGCCATTTTAAAGGACATAGACATTAACATGTTTGTTCATCTTTACTATATTTGAGTGGGTATACCTCTGTGCTTTTTTAAATTTTGTAAATGGGCAGGACAGAGAGAAGGGGGGAGGGACAGGAGACAGAGAGACAGATGGACTTGGCTGGGAAATGAAGCCCCTGCAGATGCCAAGGTGCTAGCTTGTTGAGGCCACTGGGATAGAACATGTTTATCTTTGATTTAAAGATTCCTGTGATAGCTTCTTTCTTGAAACTCTCTGCTCTTGGTTTTCTTGATTTTAGCCCTGTCTAGCTCTCCTCAGACTACTTTGGGTTGCTTTGATTGGCCTCTCTTCCTTGGATATCTCTTAAATGTTCCTATTTTTAAACGTTTCTTCTTTGAATCTCTCCTTCTCATGATTCCTTGGGCTTCTTTTCTCTGCTCAGTCTTGTGTAGCTCCTATATTAGTAATTCTCAAAATATGGCCCTTGGACCAGCAGCATCTTCGTAACCTGGGAAATTGCAAGAAATGCTTGAACCAAACCTAAGACATTATGTAAAAAGGAGTGTGCATTTTACATACATTTTGATACACATTGTCAAAGAGATTATACAAATTTCATGGTATGTAACAGTGCTATAAGGCATAAAGTAGGTCAGACCTGTGTTCCTACTGGATACATTTCTACTGCCCTTAGGAAATGAACTATCATATAATAAAATTGGATTATCAGGGCTTCCCTGGTGGTGCAGTGGTTGAGAGTTCGTCTGCCAATGCAGGGGACACGGATTCGTGCCCCGGTCCGGGAAGATCCTACATGCTGCAGAGCGGCTGGGCCCTTGAGCCATGGCCGCTGAGCCTGTGCATCCGTGTCCGGAGCCTGTGCTCCGCAACGGGAGAGGCCACAACAGTGAGAGGCCCGTGTACTACAAAAACAACAACAACAGCAGCAACAAAATTGGATTATCATTAGTTAAATGAATGATAAAGACCCCTTACGTTTGTTCTTTACTTGTCCTATAAACCTAGATAGACCTCAGGGAATATGGGAAATTGTGTTCTTTCTCTTCTGGCTTGTTTAGATACAAGGAACAAAGACCCACTCTTAAGATTTTTTTGGCTTTAATAGTAAGATAACATTTAGGGTGGGGAACCTTACTTTAGCAAGGCCTCATATGAAGTGGAACCAAATGGTCATATGATCATTCTCTTGTGGGTTGGTCTTGATCAGCTGTTAGGTTTCTGTCCACATGCATTCTTATTCTCTCCCTCCCTATTTTGGTATCCACAGATAGGCAAAATAGAGAAAACAGCTGTCTTCCTACTTAAAGGAAATAGTTTACTGTCTACCCATCTCCTTCTGCTTGAGAAGGGGAGACTGATCAGTGGGAAATAAACAAGAACTAGACCCCCTCATATGTGATAAGGGCAAGGGAGTGAGCCTCTTAGTATTTATCACAAACTGTTGATTAAACCAGTTTGCTGCCCATCTTGTTATAAAGAGAACTCTCTAGTGCATAATGTTGAAATATTTTTAGTTTCTAAATTAGACTTAGAGCCATTTGGTCTTCCTTTAGAATGTTTTGACAGCCCTTTGGTTATTATAGAAGGAGTTGGTCTCTTAGGGGTCTGGGATTGAACTAATTATCCTAGTCATATCTGGTAGAAAGGGATCCCACTACTGCCTGTCTGAGACTGCATTGTCAACCTGGGTTGTATGGGACCATAATATAAATGGCCTTACTGTTTTTTTGCCTGGCTTTTCTGCAGTGTAAAACTATCCTCTAGCAACTACAAAATGCCTTTCTTTTACTCATTGAAAGATTTCAAGGAAGAAAGAAAGGGAGAGAGGGCTGTGAGGGAAAAGAAGCCATTAACATGCCATGTTTCCTGTCCCTGTTCAGCCAAAGTCTAACCTTGGATGACTGTATTCCCCTTGGTTTATTGTGAGGGCATTTGAGAAGGCCTTCCCCTCGGTCATATCTCAGTTTACACTCTATAAAATTGGATTAGACAGTGTTAATTCAATTAATGACTATACTGAAAGTTTGTCTTCGTGTGCAGTAAAAACAGTGGGGCAACCTCTAATAATCTATGGATTTAATGACTGCAACTTTGAAGAGTGTTAAGCTAAAGTGAAGTTCAGAATCGCTTGTTAACTGGCTTTATTAGCTGTTGACCTTCCCTTTCAGCATAATAGTGGCAGTCAGACCAAAGAGAGCACTAACGTCCTGATTAGCATTTATCTAAAGATAGGCTGCTGCCTGTTCCACAGTAAATTAGTTCAATCAGCCATAAAGAGCTTGAGAAACATTTTCTGCTTTATAAAAAGAATTAGATGTTAGAACAGTTCATCTACCACAGTGCAGTGAAGATGGATTGAGCCCCTCAACGTGCTCATTTGAAGAAGGCGCTTTGAGGATATTGAGTAATTGAACAGATTTCCCCACAAGATTGATCAGGGGCCCTGGCTTCCCTGTACAAGAGCGATGCCCTAATTTTTGCCTTCTCGTAAGAGCACCACATCTGCTCCTATTTCTGTATATTTGTTCAGTGAAGCTGAAAACCCATTTCTTTAGCACCTACTATACACTGTGTGTCAGGAAATAAAGAGAATCTGGTGCTCACACACAGTCTGTGATTTGATTAAGGAGAAGAAAACTGAACTAAAACTTGAAAAGCAGCACTCCCACTACCTCCAAAATAAGGTAACTGAAGAGAGGAAACTGTATAATGACAGCTGTCACTTTTTATGTAGAGATCATCTTAAAAAGTGAAGCGTATTTTCCCAAAGAAACAAGATAGTAGTCGGGGGATAATATTTCTGATCACAGTCTTGGCACCAACTAAGTTCTTCTCATAGTGAGTCATAAAAGTAAAGAGGCAAAAATTATAAACCTTTCTAATCATTTAAAAATCTTAAATTATGACCCAGGCCTTTTTTTTTTTTTAAAAAAAGGACATAAATGTACTGTACAATTGATTTTTATGAGATGCCCCAATGTACTATTAAAGTATACATAGAGCACATAAAATTCTGACTCTGCTGTAACATAAATTTGACCTCACTGAAATGAATAGGCTCACTGTATGGCAAACACTAATGAAACATGTAATTATCATTCCTCCACTTGTCTTCTTAGGATTTAGAAGGACTTCCTGGGGACTATTTCTGTGGCCAAGGTTTTCACAAAACAAAAGAATAAAACCTTTCCATGAAAACAAGTATCTTTTTTCTCTTGGTAAATGTTTCAATTAGAGACAGCTAGTTTGATTAGACTGATGAACCTGAATCTGGATTTTGTAGCCAAACCTGTGATCATCCCTTAAAAAAAAAGAAGCTGTTGATATAGTTAAATATGTGATGACCTCATTAAGACTTCCTATCAACCCCTCTGGCCACTGGGTATACACATACCATGAATGTCTTTGCAGCTGTCTCAAACCAAAGCCATGAGGTATTTTGTGAGAGACAGTGCTGAAATGTCGTTTGTGGACAAGCTGTAGGGCTGTGGGCTTCAGATCCTCTGAAGGACCATGTAAGGGATTCTCCTCTCTGGCCATCCCTATAATTGTTATGCTGGTTTACTTTATTGTCCAGTTACTCCAGGAAGGGTTGTCAGGGAGACATGGCTGAATAAGCAGACCAAGGCAGCTTAAAAAAAAGGGGGGGGGGGATGAAAATATTACACTAAGTGAAAGAAGCCAGTCACAAAAGACCACATATTATATAATTCCATTTATATTGAAATGTCCAGAATAGGCAAACCTATAGCAATTGAAAGGAGATTAGTGGTTGCCTAGGGCTGAGGGAGATGGGGCAGATGAGGAGTGACTACTAATGAGCATAGGGTTTTCTTTTTGGAGTGATGAAAATATTCTAAAATTATTCCGTGATGATGGTTGCATAACTAACTGAATGTAATAAAAGCTATTGAACTGTATACTTTAAGTAAGTGGGTGAATCATATCATATGCAAATTATATCTCAGTAAAGCTATTATTATTAAAAAAAAAATAGGTACTGTAGTTCACTGAGTTAAATAGTATGACCAAAAGGGAAAAGGTTTTAAGCACTGAGCATCCCTTGTAATGTGAGTATGTATATGTTTGTACAGCGGTAATGTGTGTTATCCAAGTGTGAGCCATATTGTGCAAGTCGTGAATTGTAGAGAAAGAGAATATCATGCATTGGAAAGCAGTGTGATTGGAGCAAGATCTTTGTGGCTCTGAGGTGGCAAGTTTGGTTGGAACCTGTGTGTCCTGGAGAGACTGGCAAGAATCCTGGTATTTTTTGGTAGAGAAAGAAGTGTAGCCCAAGGTGGGTGGGTTTAAGAGAAGAGACTATTGGTGGGGGACAGGGAATGTGAATCCTTTTAATTGTAGTTGGAAGTCTGGATGTGTGCAAAATGGAGAAACAAAAACAAAACAAAAAGAATCCTTTAGATTTTATGTGCAGGAGGTTTTTGGTGTCCTAGGGTCATTATGGTGGAGAGCAGAGGAAAATTGCAAAAGCTAGTATATAGATTTTCCTTCAACTGTTTGGTGCTTACCTAGTGCCTTCTGAAAAATCAGTGCCATGTGAGATGTAACATTCCCAAAGAGCACTAGATGAGGAATTAGGAAATCTGGTTTGTAATTCCAACTCTGTCTTTTCCTGTATTACACTTAATGGGTAACTTTGCGAACCTTTCTTCCTATGTTGTCCTTCTTACCCTAGAGGACTGCACAAGGATCAAATGAGACAGCATTTACCCATTGCATTGTACTTAATAGTAATGTAACAAATATTTGTGGGACAGAGGAAGGAAGGAAGGAAGGAAGGAAGGAAGGAAGGAAGGAAAAAATTGCTTAGGAAACTGTAGCATAATATATACTGTAAGAGATTGGACTTACTGACTTATTTTTCTGGCCAAGTTTGTGAAGGTTGTAAGAGGAAATGAGAATTATTGCATCAATTCTGTTGATGCTAATGGACATGATTGCTGTATTTGGTCATTCTGTGGAGAATTTGGAGTTACTTTTAGTTTCATTATATTATACTTACAGCCTAGTATCTAGTGACAGTTTTGATAGTTGTTAACAACTGACAGGATTGCAAATAGAAATTTAGTCTCCTTGTTATCATTAAAGTCTGCTGAGAGTAACTGAGAACAAACATTGGTAGTTACATACATGTCTCTTTTTTTAACATCTTTATTGGAGTATAATTGCTTTACAGTGTTGTGTTAGTTTCTGCGAATCAGCTATATGCATACATATATCCCCATATCCCCTCCCTCTTACATCTCCCTCCCACTCTCCCTATCCCACCCCTCTAGGTGGTCACAAAGCACCGAGCTGATCTCCCTGTGCTATGAGGCTGCTTCCCACTAGCTATCTATTTTACGTTTGGTAGTGTATATATGTCAGTGCTACTCTCTTACTTTGCCCCAGCTTTTCTTGAGTATGAGTGCCATACTCAGAACAGTTCTACGGTTGATTATATATTGGCATCGGGTTTGAGCTATCATTCCAGTAAAACAAATTGCTGCTGTCTGTGGCACTTAACCATTCTCTCCGGAGTGGGACATATGAAAACAAACCATTGTGATTCCCATTTCCTATTTTATGCCACCCACTAAAAAATTTCAAACTCGTGTGGAATGCTTTTGATGATGTGAGTTGGAGGCCTTCTGTGAGGACTTCCGTTGCATGTGAAGTTCTTGTTTGGTTTTTAAATCCCTTTTGTCATCCAGGCAAATTGGACAAGTGACTTACCCTCTCTAAGCTTCCACCTCCTCTGTAAGTGGGGCAAGTGATGGTGTTGGCCCCGTGGAGTTGGGGGATTAGGTAAAGCAAATACCTGTCACACAGAATATGGTCGTTTTGCGGGGCAGGGCTGTTGGGTCAGTGGTGCCTGAAAGGGAGCTGGGGAAGCTCTGAGGTATCGATGCTTTTGTTTGTTTGAGTTTGTTTTGTCTTGTTTTTGTGCAGACTTACCATATAACAGGTTCTTCAAGAGTAAGACCTTTGTGAATCATATTCTCAAAAGTTATATGGACTCTTGTAATTTAGTATAAACAGTACAACATTAGGCTTAAGAAATTTAAGCTTTAGTGTTAGCTGTGAGATCTTAAGTCACTATGGCATCCTTCCCTCATGAAACGAGGAGATGGGAGCAGCCGGTTCTTGACTCCCCCCAGTTCTGGAGTTATATGGTCCTGCGGTCTTCATTGCACAGTTTCTTGTTCTTCCTCATTTCCTCTTACCACGTGCTTTGTCTTTAATCTCTCAGCCTCTTTCTACCCATATCCTGCCATCCTTCTTGTATCCATCCTTTTATCCATCCTAAAAATTGTCATAGTATACCTAATATGAGGCAAGCAGTATGTTAGGGATTGGATATACAATGTTGAAAAATACAGTGTTCCAGTACTAATGCAACTTACAGTTTAGTGGGGCAAGTACTGATAAAACACATAATAATTACAAAATATGATAAGTGCTATTACAGAACAGGAGAGAATACTGTGAGTGGGGAAGCAGGTGTACCTGACCCAGTTTAAATGACTTTTCTCAAAGTAAATTTCCAAGGGCTAGAAGCCTGGCCAGGGGCTGTTTGAGAGGAAAAGCAGTATTGCCAACAAAGACCCAAGGCAAGATGAGATAAGCCACTTCCAGGAACTGCAAGGCCAGTGTGGCTGGGAGTGAGTTGGGGACACTAGTAAGAGTGAGCCTGGAAAGACATGCCAAATTTGAAGCCAAGTTAAAGATTTTCATTTTAAGCTCATTGGAAAGCTTATGATAAATTTTCAGTGATAACAAAAATGGGAATCTTACCTTAACTTGCTTGGAACAATTAAAAGCTGTTTTAAAAAATACATTTAAATTTTACATTAATGATAACACATATAGAATAGTATACTGTGCCTAAAGTGGATACAACTTTATGCTGGGCAGAGGCTGTCCTGTGACCAAAGTTTGCATATCAGTGTTGTGCTTCCAACACAGGAGAAGCCTTGGTTTCCTAGAATTTTCTGCCTTGTTTTTCTTCTGTCTGCACCGCTCTGGTTCCTGCCATCTCTTTTCTCTGCATTTGATCACCTCTTCTTCTTAGCAGTTCTTGGTCCTTAAATGCCGTGAGAACAACAGTAATAGCCATCGGTAGACCTTCAGATAGCAGATGTGCCTTTGGTCTATGGTTCTGTGACTCTAGAGGGCTAGGAATCGCAGATGAGTTAGAATAGAGAGGCTGCCACAGTATTGAAGAGGAATGCCTCTTCCAGCAGAAATTCCAAAGCCAGTCAGCAAAACTGATGTCACTGCCGCAGCAGATGCAGGCACCAAGGCCTTGACTGAGAAGACACAAATCAGAACATTCCTACTAATTCCTATGCAGATCAGTTAAGTGTACTTACCAAGTGTGTTCTTTCTAGGCAACACTTATGCCGACATTTGGTGGGGATGCAGAGAGGCAAAGGGTATAAAAGGCGAACAGCGTTCCCTGTAAAACCTTAATCTAATTTGGTAAACAAGCCATGTACCTTTGGAAGGTCATTTTGGATGTCCTGGTATATATTTAACAGGTTTTTAAAAATAACTACATTTTAAAATATTTTAAATGAATGCAGTTGAGAAGGTCACATCTAGAAATAAATGCCACAGAACATTGTTTTTCAGAGTGTGGTTTATGAACTTGTATTACTGGTCCTTGATTTTACTGTCTTTTACTGTCTATTTATTTGGCAAGATCATTTGGATGATGGAAGCAGTGCAATGATTTAGGGATTTGAATCAGGGAAGGGAGGCTCTATCCAGGCTCTTTGACTTTGACCAGAGGTAATGAAAGGAAGGTGGACAAGAAGCCTCGCCATCCCCTGGTGCAAGGGCCTGAGATTGCTCTGGCAGAATGGGAGCTGGCATAAGCACTGGGCAGTCTTTTGGAGCATGTTCTGAGGTCTACTCCGTAGCTTCCCCGTCGTAATCCTTGCCCCAGGTGGACCCTCAGTTTAGCTTAGAGCATTCTGTAGATAGTGGACAGAGAGTGCTTGTGGATGCCCCTTCACCTCTCATATCCAGATCGGTGGCCAGACCAGGGGATATAAAAGAAAGTGATCGTTGGAGATGGATTTAGGATGACCTGTGTGAAGGTAAGATAGCTTGTTTTTATGCCGTGGTCTCAAATCCACCTACAGAGTCACAATATCATTGGTTTTTCCTCAGCGCTGGCAAGAGCACCTCTCAGGCTCGCCACATTCCCATCCCTTGAGCTGCCAGCATGCTACCATTGACACCTTCCTTCGCTGGCAACTGTTCCTTTACAAATTTAGTCAACTGGAAACTTACTGCTTTTCTTTTAGCCAAATTGGGAATATCTGGAGACAGAGGTATTTTGATGAAATGGCTAAAAACACTGGCATTGAATTAGACAGTTGTGGGTCTGAACCCTGCTTCAGCACTTCGTGGCCATGTCTCAGTTTTCTAATCTGTGAAATGAAGATAATAGTGTTTCCTTCCTGGTGTTATTATAGGGTTAAATAATATATTGCCAAAAAAATCCTGAGTACAAAGTCTAGCAGATATGAACCACTTAATAAATGTTAGCTGTCACAAATATACAGAATAAGACTTGCTTTCAAGAACTTAATCTGTAAACATCCTTTAATACTTTCCCTACTTTTCCACCTTGATTTTACTTGAACTAGAACCTAGTTGAAGTGTAATAAGAGATGAAATTGAGAAAACAGGACTGAGGCAGTTGACAGAGAACCATCTTTAAAAAGGATGTGTACTGAACAATGCTCTCTGACAGAAATGGCTCTGACAGGTGGGTGTGGAGTGGATTCGGCTCTTGCAGTTATCTTGGGAGTTACCTATGGCATAGCCTCTCTTCAACCTGTTACTGATGATTTGCTGCTCTCTTGAGCCTCATCCATCCAAGCATTTTCACTGTTTACAAATGATAGAGCGACTAGAATGTATTTTATCTTCTGGTAACTTTTTTGGTTTCCGAAGAGAGAACTGTAAAACTTTGATAAACCCATCCTCAAGGATTGATGCCCACACAATTCCAAAAATGTATCCTCTTATGTCAGGCATAACTGGTTATATGCAGAGAAAATGTGACCTGTGATTTATGCCTTAAGCCCTCTCTTACCAGATACTCTTACCTAATTGTGCAGATTATTCAGGCTTTTATTTTTATTTGGTTCTTTTTATTATATTAAGTGTTGAAGAACATATCTCAGTTTTGTGGGAAAGTTACAGGCGTGCATATTTATAATAAAAATTCTACCACCACTGTCTGTAAATGACTTTGGTTTAGAAATCCACATGGTATAGAGCTAAAACCATAAGCTTTGCTGTCAGATGGACCCAATTCAGGCTCCATCCCTTAATAGCCACATGACCTTGGGAAGGTTGACTACATCACTTCTCTGAGCCCCAGGTCCCTTATTTCTAATGTGGAGTTATGATATCCACATACTTATAAGATTATTATAAAAATTATTAATAATATATGAAAAACCCCCTAGTACAGTGCCTGGTACCTAGTAAGCACTCCACAAGTCTAACCCACTGTCATCATTATTTAGGTCATCATTGACTTAGTTGTAATGGCTTAATTACAAAGGAATCTATATTCTAAAAGTAAACACATACTGAAATGAATTTTTAAAATTTAGTATAGTGAAAATTCCTCAAGTTAAGAGCTTCTTATCATGGCTCAGTTCTAACGGTTGATTTTTAATAGTGAAATTATTTAAAGAGATTTTCACCAGTTCCTGCATAGTTCCTATAGTTTAAAAATCTTCAAATTAATTTATTGTGCATTGAACATGTGTATGATGTGAGGAAGAGCTGATTACTTGAGGTATTGATTTGACTAATTCCATATAATAATTTTCTAATTTTAACTCAGTACATGCTATAAGTGCTAAATCCAGTCTTGTTGGACACAGCGAAACATCCAAACATCATTCCTTCTCTCAAGGAACTCACAACTGAACATATATGAATTTTTTCAGAGGGTGGGTGGGATAAGAGTTTGCAGAGAAACAAACATCCAAACAGCATCTCGCCTCTCGAACTTAGAACTTATTTGAAAAAAACTTTTTTTCTCCAGGGAGGGTGATTTGCATTCTTACGTTTTTCCATTTTTTTCCTTACTATTTTTAATGAAGGCCTTTAAAAATCTAATCTTACCTTTAAAAATATATTACAGGGGAAAAATATATTTAAAGCGAGAGTTGGGGAGGGGTTTTTCTTTCTAAGTTTTCAGCATTTAAACTTTCTTATACATGTTAAATATTAGTGCTCCAAGCATGACCTTTTAAGAAATTGCTCATTGAAACCAGAGACTTTAGGAGGAAATGTGTGTTCAAAGCAGCGTCTTTTAGAGCAGCTGAGAACTTTCTGTATTAAAAGTGTTCTGTCTTTAACCAAAGGACTTGAAAACTATGTCCACTCAAAAATGCTGCACACAGCATTTACAGTATCTCTTTTTAATTGCCGAAACTTGGAAGCAACCAAGATGCCCTTCAGTCGGTGAAATGGATAAACTGTGATACATCCAGACAATGGAATATTATTTAGTGCTAAAAAGAAATGAGCTGTCAAGCTATGAAAACACGTGGAGGAAACTTAGATGCGTGTTAACGAAGAAGCCAGTCTGAAAGAAGCCATACATACCGTATGACTCCAACTATATGACATTCTGGGAAAGGGTAACTATGGAGACAGTAAAAAAAAAAAATCAGTGGCTGCCAGGGGTTGGAGGGAGAGAGGGATGAATGGGCAGAGCACAGAGGATTTTTAGGACAGTGAAACTACTCTGTACAGTACCACAGTGGTGGACACGTGTCATTATACATTTGTGAAAACCCGAAGAATGTGCAACACCAAGACTTTGTGCACTTTGGGTGATACTGATGTGTCAGAGTAGATTAGTCTATTGTAACAAATGTACCACTGTGGTGCAAGATGTTGTTAGTAGGGGATATTGTGGAAGGGGGCAGGCAGGGGTATATGGGAACTCTCTGTACTCTCAGCTCAGTTCTGCTGTGAATTTAAAACTGCTCTGGAAAAAAAAAATAATAAAGGTTATTCATTAAAAAAAAAAAGGTCTACTGCTTTGGAGGTAAAGTAAACCATGTAAAGAAGATGGTTGGTTAATTCATGTACTTTCACTATAGATGTAGTTTGCTTTACTCAAGTGTAATATGTGATGTTCAAAACGTGTATATTTAAGTAACAGCCATGTTATAAAAGAAACACATGCTTTACAAGGAGATTTCACTTGACTCTTAGGGTGCCCTGGATTGTCTGTAGAGCTGGGTTCTAATTCCTTCTGCCATCAAGGAGTTTTGTGAGCTTGGGGCCATCCTAGAACCTCCCTGGCTAAATTCTGTAGAGAACGGTGAAGGCCAACAATATGCCGTGGTATTTTTACATAATTTCCTTTGTTGGATTAGCTGGATTTGGTGAGATGGGGTCACCTTAGGTGCCATTTCTATGCTCTGGACCAGTTGCTTTCATACCTGTTAACTGTGTGTGTCTGGAAGTATAGGTGCACAAGACAAGATGATCTCCACAGCTTTTCCAACCTCTCCAATTATTTTATTCATTAGGTATCTATCATAATTTGATTTTAAACATCGTTTATACAGTGGGTTTTTTTTGATAGCACTTCTGTTTTCTAAAGAAAGTAATCCATATGTAAGTATAGAGTGATCATTGAGAAGGTAGGATAATTTCTCACACTCGCCCCCTCCCCTCAAGCTTGGCATAAAATAATATGAATTAGCTTCCTCTAGTGATAAAACGGCAGCAATTTTCAGGCAAGAGAAAAACAGGTTAGTAGCACCATCTACAGGCTACCAAAGAGGAAAATTTTCTGTGTGGCTCCTAAATGCAAAGGATTTATGGAAAAGGGAATAAAAAAGTTTCATTCTTCCTCTTTTAAACGTGTTGTTTGTAAGACTTATTTAAATATTTTTGTTCTTTTTTACTACTCATACATTTATTTCTCAGTATGTCTCCAGGTCGCCTGAACCAGGAGAATATTGGTGTGATTATCTACGTGTTTTCATTCAGATCCCTGTTTTATTCCCGTGTTTACAAAACATTTCCCTCTCTCTGCCTATCTGCTCCCACAACCCAGCTCCAGTAATGATAAGGGTGGTACTATGACCGTGACATTCACATGGATTCCAGCAAGTTGATTCGTAATAGTTTACATTATAAGACCTCAGGCAGAATGCCTGCCAGCCCAGGGACATTTTATTTTAGCTCTTCTGTATACTCAAAGGATTTATTGCATCAGCTACCACCATTCAGAGAGGAAAAATAAATGCAGACATCTTTGTGTTGTTCGTATGTATGTGTATTTTTTGTGTTTACCTTTCTCTTTTTAAAATTTTAGATGAAGTTGATGTACTACCTCTTTGGTTCAAAATGGTTTCTGAGTCTTTTCTGTCCCCAAGATTATGTGATTCTATATTCAGAAATAGTTTGGGGCATGGATTATTATTTTATAACAGGATCTAGAAAACTTGTCTTTTGATATGGTATTGTAGAGGTAGTATTTTCTTCCCCAGATCCCCTAGTTTCTTTATCTGTTTGGTTTTGTTTTCCCGTTAGTAAACTGGTATCATCATTTTTGGCAAGCTAGGAAATTTTATTGGATTCTTTGAATGACTGTGTTATAAAGTATTCATGGTATTAGCAGAGTTGCAATTTTCTGTTAAAAATAACCCATTAAAATTAACTTAATAATGGCCTCCTTGTAAATTGTTGGTGGAATTGCTGTTTCATTATACTGTGTTTGTTATTGGCAAGTGGTTAGGAGTTTCTGGAATGCCCACAGAATAGGCATTCTATAAAGAATTAAAAACTGCAAGAAGCCACCCTTTTCAAAAAAAGAAAGAACAGGAAAGAAAAGGAAAAATAAAACCCCACTAAAAGCTTGAGCATAAATTATAAAGATTAGAAGATTATTACTTGAACAATATTATTTCTTGTAGAAAAGAGGGATAGAGGAGATGCATTGAATATGGAGCATGCTAAACTGAAGAGAAATTCAAAGGATAAAAAGAATTGATAAGATTTTTAAGGTATCTATTGAGACAAATGAGGCAGATCCTATCAAAACTAGCACCAGGAATGATAATAGTTTTTACGTTTATGTAACTTAATTGCTGATAGTTTAGGTTGTTGGAAAACTTAATAATGCTTCCATTAAAAAAGAAACTCATTATTTGCAATGTGTAAAAATATAATTATGCGTGAAACACTAGGGTCTTTCTCTGAAAAAAGTAAAGCACTAATTCTAATAGAAGTAGGGATTTAGAACGAGTTGCTGCCTTGTAGTTCTAGCTAATATTCTTCCCTGTTTTTCTCGCACCAGATGGCACTGTTTAGTTCTATTTCACAGTCTTGTTCTGGAAGTTTCTTTGGGAGAATCTGTTTCAGCCCAAGCTCACCAGTGACACCTCTGTATTATGCATGAAGGCTTTATGAATACTTGTAAAAGGCCATTGACTCAGAAATGAAGCTGTTTATTTGAGGTCTTGTAGTTCTTTCTAGTTGCGCATTTGCTGTGAGGTGAGCCTAACAAACCAGCTGATAGAAATCTAGATGCTTCTCATGGAATTCAGCCTGTTTTGCTTGGAGACACATTGCAGCAGTGTGACTTTCAGCCTTCTCACAGGCCAGTCTAATTATCTGACACATTTTGGAATTATTTTATATGTGAGAATGGCGCTCCGGTCATATGGACATAGCTGTTCTCAGAAATTGCAGAGTTTAAAATGCTTCATGGTAGTCAGTTGAACTTTAGATTCATCAAATTAATTTAAGAAAATGAAGTTAAAAAAAACTTTTTCTGACTTGTCTTTTCATTTTCAAGGCTAATTTAGAAAGAAATGATCAAAGACCTCTGATGTTATGTATGAATGAGGCAGGTTCATAGCCAGGCCCACTTCTTTGCTGCTGATAAAAATAAAACATCTTCCCTGAAGGGCAGAATTAGCTTTATCCACTAAAAATGTCAGGATCATACATTGTAAGGCCTATCTCTCTGTGAAGCTTGCTTTCTTCCTCTCTTTCCTCTCTCCTTCCCCTTCCTTCAGAAACAGTGAACATAATTATGGCACACCTTTCATCAAGGCTGCTTCTCCATTAACCATTGTGTTGTATGAAGGGCCTTGTATAGGAAAGTGGTGATAAATGAATGTTGATGAGGTCCCTTAGTGAAGCACCTATCATCGGTAAAGGTGAAGCAAAACCTGCGTTAAGAAGGGAACGCCGTTCCCTAGAGAGAGGCAAGGGCTGAAGTCAGGGCTTTTGTGGGGGTGGGAGTGGGGGCACGTGGGAGAGAGTTTGGGAAAGGAATCACCTAAATGTTCTCTAACTCCATGAATTAACCTATGTGAGCCAGTTTAGCAAACAGAGCCTTGCCTGATTGTCACTGGGACCTTCATACATATCAGTCTGCATTTATCAAGCTGATTTTATTTTAATACTTCTTTCTCTATGTCTGAGGGTGTTTGAGGGTTACTCAGTTTATTTTCAACTTCTCTCCCCTTGCATTTTATTGCTTATGGTAGTGATGGGGATTGGAGCTTCGGGGTGGCGCTGGAGAGCCTTCTGTAGTCTGGGGCAGTGGATATACAAATAGGATATTACTTCCCTTCCTGTCTTTAAAAAGAGTAGGATTAATCTGTGGTGTTTCCCTCCCTCCTCCGGCACACACCCCACTGATTGGAAAGCACAGCACCTCCTAGCAAGCCCTTTCCTCCTGCTGCTGGCGAGGTGGTGGGCAGCTCTGCTGGTTTCCAGGCCTAGGTCCCCTGTGGAAGCAAGCCCGAGACAGGCTGCTTCTATAAATCAAGCCCTGGATTTTATTAGAGTGTTTATGTAACCTCAGTTTACGTGCTATAATTCTTTGCTGCATAGCCTAGAGTAATTCCCAAAGAGGATGTTTGTTCTTTTTCCTTGTAAATTCTCTAGTACAGCCTTTTGTTTTGACATTCTCCCTCCCTCCCTCCACTCTCTGCCTTTTTTTTTGGTGGGGGGAGGAGATTGTGGGGGGAGTGTACTAACAGTTGATTGCTTTTTACTGACTAAATTGAATAATCCAGCAAAGGTTAAATTGTGTTTTTACTAGATGTTATCCCTACTCTTAGATAGGGTAGGGGGGAACCTTTTGCTCAAATTAATTTTTCACATTTTCAAGATTATAGGGTGGTAGGGTTAACATGTACTTAATTGTTGAGTAAGTGAAGCATGAGTGGTAAACATCAGCCTTTGCTATCCATGGACCTTCCCCCCCCACCCCGTCCTCCCCCCATACCCTACTCTCCCCCACCCATCTAATGATGATAGAGTCAAATTGACTGCTGAGAAAATCCAGGCTGGGAATTTAGGGTGAAATTGACTTTTAACTGAAGAAAATGTCAGAGTGAAATGACCAGATTAAACTACATTCCATGTAGGTATCTACATAGAGAAATGTTGTGCTTTGGAAATAAAGACAATTTGACCTACCCACAGCATGTTTTTCAAGAAGTAGGTACATTATTTTAATAAGTTTGTTTGTTTACTTACTTATTTATTTATTTATTTATTTATTTATTTATTTATTTATTTATTTATTTTGGCTGCGTTGGGTCTTTGTTGCCGTGCTCCGGCTTTCTCTAGTTGCAGAGAGCAGAGGCTACTCTTTGTTGTGGTGCGCAGGCTTCTCATTGCGGTGGCTTCTCTTGTTGCGGAGCGCGGGCTCTAGATGCGCAGGCTTCAGTAGTTGTGGCTCACGGGCTCATTAGTTGTGGTTCGCGGGCTCTGGAGCACAGGCTCAGTAGTTGTGGTCCACGGGCTTCATTGCTCTGTGGCATGTGGGATCTTCCTGGACCAGGGCTCGAACCCGTGTCCCCTGCATTGGCAGGCGGATTCTTAACTACTGCGCCACCAGGTAAGTCCCAGGTACATATTTTTACTTCTCAGTTCTTTATTCAGACCTCCTGTTTGGCCCACAGAACACTTAGGTGGTGAGACAGGAACTGAGGAAAGTGTTACTGAACCCACTGTCTTGGACACATTCGAATTTCATACTGTCTAGGGGCACATTCAGTTAACAGTTAATGTTTGATCATCAGGGAATCTTGAAGGCATTACATAGGTGTGTTCTTTTTGTAGTTTAAAGAAGACAGTCGATCATGGGGAAAAGTTTATGAAGGAAATATGTGAAAAGAAGCATGTTTTCATATTTACTTTAACCACAGAACGGGCTATATGCTCTAGGACTGTGCTGTCACTGCTGTAGCCACTAGCCCCACGTGGCTCTTGAGCATGTGAGCAGTGGCTAGTCTTCACTGAGATGTGTGTTGTAACTGAAAAAATCACACGGGATTTTGGAGGTGTAATATGAAAATAAGAACGTACAGTATCTCTTTAATAATTTATACAGATTACATGTTGAAATAATATTTTGGATACATTAGATTAAATAAAATATATCATTAAAATGAATTTTACCTAGTTTCTTTTTAAGTTTTTAAATATGACTACTAAAAAAACTTAAAATTACAGATATGTGCATTTTTGGCTCACATTATTATTGGTCATTGCTGTTTCAAAGTTGTGTTGCCCAATGGGAGGAATAACAGACCAGTATATTCACTAAAGCTTTCAAAGTTATACATTTAAAAGGAGATGCCATGCATTCTGATTACATATTAATACTCAAAATTGGTGACAATGTGAATGAAATTAGACAGATTCTTTATCTATAGCCTGAAGATTTATGAGGAAATACTGACTAGAATGCCCTATGCTGAAATATGCCTTTTTATCTGTCAAACCTCCCATTCAATATGTTAATAGAAAGATCCCATCTAATAGGGTGTCCAGGTTAAGAAGAGTGGACTCTAGGTTGGAATCCCAGTCTGTGTGATCTGAAGCAAGTTGTTTATCCTCTCTGAGCCTCAGCTTTCCATCTGTAAAATGGAAATACTATCAGATCTACCTTAAAGGGTTCTATGTATTAAATAAGACAAAATACGAAGTGTACATTGGAACTTGCGCATATTACGTGGGTACTATATAAAGGTTAGCTATTATAGTGATAAATATCATCATCATGTTGTTAAAAAATGTACAACTGTGATAGATTATTCAAGCTCAAGCTCTATTCCTAAGCAAATGATAGATGTTAGCTTTCAGCAGATCTGTCTGCTATATTGTTTGAAACCCAGAGGCAGCAATACTTAAAATGGGAAAGTAAATGAACAAAAGGGGGAGCTCATTTATTGGGACATATAATTAGAACACTCTATAAAGAAGAAACTTGTGGTAACCATAGATTAAACCAGTTCCCTTCTTGATATAAATTCAGTAGTACTGTAACTTTTTATCATATTTCCCTGCCACAAAGTATATTGGTCAGCAATTATAAGGTTTTAGATGTTATCTTTAGATTTATCGTTTTCTGATAAAGAGATGGTAACCTCATAATCCTGTATTAGAGAGTAACAGTTCTGTGTTGCCCTAGAACTGTTTTAATTTCAGGGCAATGTGTATGTGTGCTTATAAAAACAAGTTTAATGTGTCATTCCAATGTATTCTTTAATGGAGCTAAACAACCCGAGAGTCAGTTGGTTTTTATTTTGCTGATTAAAACTCGTGGTCTGGATAAGACTGTAGACAGCACTCAAGAACAAGTGTCTTATGTTAATGAACAGTTTATGGGTAATCTGGGATGCTGGTAGATTGTCATGGTGAAATTGATGTTTGTGATGGAATGTATAGATGAGATTCCCCCCCCAACCCCGGGGAAGAATCTTTTTAGGGTGGAGGATGGTCCTTAAGAAGAAACTTACCAAAAAATCTTACACAGGACAGTATTATTGCTATGTCATATGTGTGTGTGTGTGTGTGTAAAACGAATTGATTGAACAAACAGATTGATAGAACACCTACAATATTCCAGGCAAAATAAGTAAACAGGGGACACATACTAAGGAATACATGTTTTAACACAGCGTGGCACCGTTACAGAAACACTCGCTTACTTGTATATTTTCACTTATTTGCACGCTACTGCTTTGTCCTTATGAGGTGGCTTTAACATAGATCTGAACCAAGTGTTAGTATATTAAGAAACTCCCTTATATAAACTATTAGTAAATTAGGAAGCTGAAGAAAACCTCATCAGGAGACAGAGTTTGACTTTACATTTTAAATGGTAGACACTAAGGAGCCCTCAGAGGCTTTGAAACCCGCGAGTGGAGTGTTGTTTCTCATTATTTGGTGAGATCACTCATAGCAACAGCACTGTGGTATGGATGCTAGAGTGGCAGAGAGATCATTTAAAAGACTGTTTGAAGTATCTGTCCAAGATATGGTAAGATGCTTGAACTAAAGACTAGGCGCTTAATGAAGGAACGAGAGATTTGAACATTTTTAAGGCAAATTCTCCAACTTTTTTTATTATTATTTTTTTTTTGTGGTACGCGGGCCTCTCACTGTTGTGGCCTCTCCCGTTGCGGAGCACAGGCTCCGGACGCGCAGACTCAGCGGCCATGGCTCACGGGCCCAGCCACTCCGCGGCATGTGGGATCTTCCTGGACCGGGGCACAAACCCATGTCCCCTGCATCGGCAGGCGGACTTTCAACCACTGCGCCACCAGGGAAGCCCTCTCCAACTTTTTAAGTGTGGAGGTGTGAGAGCAAAAAGGAAGAATGATGATGGTTCTGGCTTGATTTTCTAGGGTAGAGGAGGTTTAAAGATTCGCTTAAAAGTTTGATGTGGGACATCTTAAATTTGAGGGAGGTATTAGACTTCATGAGCATGTGGTAAATAAACCATTAGATACACGGTTGGGAATATGCGTCTAGTTGCACGATTGCAGGAGAGAATGTCTGGGCTAGACACATACCTTAGGGGATCGTGGTCTAAAGGTGGGAGCTGAAGCCTGGGGAGGTAGATAAGATCCTTCTTAACTCACTAATGATATTAAAATCATCTGCTTCTCCACTGTGCTTCCGGAAGATTTCCAAACACATAAGTATGCCTTTCAAGGCTCTTTATAGTTTCTCTCCTTACTTCTTTTTTCTTTAGTCTCCTTTATAAGAGTTCTGCTGTCCTCTCCCATGAAATGTACATTCCCCGTATCCTCAGCAGTTTACTGGCCCATCACTTCCCATGTTATTCTGTGTCTTCATTACATTATACATGCTGTTTCCTATGTCTGCAAGGCTTGGTCCCTATTTTTCCTCCTAACAAACTCTGTATCTTTGGTTAATACCTGTTCCCTGAACCCCATCTCCCCACCGTAGCCCAGCTAGTAGCTCCATCCTTGAGCCTGTGAGATTTTTACATATTTCTTTTCATTAGCACTTATCTGTTACTGTATAGTAATTATTGCTTGCCTTTCTCTCCTTCTCTATAATAGACTGTGAAATCCTTAAAGACAGATAAATACCTTTCCATCCCCAGCCATGGGTGAGCACTTAGCAGATAGGCGCTCGGTGAAAGTTTTTTTAATTGAATTAATTCATTTGTATGTGAGCCATAGGTGTTGTATTAGTGATTTTGGAAGTGTTCAGAAGTATATTACACCTTAAAAATGTAATGATCTGCAAAATTTCAGTCTGTTAAATGTAATCAGGAAGAAGATGAAACCTAAAGTATTTATCAAAACTATTTTTCTTATTGAAAAATCAATACATATTCCTTTCTTGTAAAGAAAAGTAGTATTAAACTACTCTATAAGCATAATAAACCATACTTTTCAACTAGAAAATTGACTATACAGATAAACTAAAGGAGAAAACTTAAAATATCCCAAATCCCACCACCCAGTGATATCTTTCGAGTCATTTTAAGAATGTGACAAAAATTAAAAAAAAAGGATCAATCTGTGCATACTGTTCTTGATGGTTTTCGTAACTTACTATCTTGTGTACCTTTAAATATCAGTAAGTAGTCATTTGTTAAATGGCTAGATGATAATAGACTAACATTCCATCAAATAGTTTACTTAACCAGTTCCTTGCTATTGGACTTTTAGATTGTTCCAGATTTTTTCACTGAAATAATCACACGTTGATGAACAATATAGTACTCTTGTCTTTTTCATCTTTTGGGGGGGATATTTTTGATTAAAGAGAATATAGATCTTTATTTTTTTAAACCCTATATTATCAAATTGCCTCTTGGAAAAGTCACACCAGTTTACATTACCACTGGCTCAATTCTTTTCATCCTATTTTTAGGTTTCAAGTTGCCTGAAACTTGAAAACTATATGAAGATAATTTAGCATGCTGTCTTATAGAAATGACAAACTTGGGGCTAGAGAAATGACCCAATTGAAGATTTTTTGGTAAATGTAACTGTTTTTATAGAATTTTAAAATAGGCTTTTTATGAATAATCATCAGAATTTTGTAAGTATGCAAAACGAGTTTTATAGTGTAAGCAAGAGGTTTTAAATTACAGGAGTGGGGCTTAGTGACCATCTTGAGTATAAGATGGGTAGTGATGTGAAAATAAGTGGTCCAGCCCCAGCTCTGCCATTAGCTGGCCTTCTTGGGCCCCTGTGTGACTGCCTCCCAGCTCCTAGCCGGAGTTGTGTTAGGATGAAATATTGGATCTAGACCTGTATATGTTAAATGTCAGTGGCTGATTTCGAGTTTGGGGTAACTTGTATATGCATCTGTCTTCTCTGTGCTACTTTAGATCCTTTTTACCTGCTCTGTCTACTTTGAATAACCAATGTGATTATTCATAAAATAATAACAAGCTCCTCCCCCAGTCCCTGACAGGTTCTTTAGTTGAGCAAATGTATATGTCACAGTTCATTTTGAAAAGCTGGCCAGGCCTTTGAGTAAAATGCCTGCCCCAAATCTTTAACTCTTGCTAAGTAATTTTTCTCATTTTTTAAGCTAATTTTCACAGCCTTAATCAATCACTAAGGAAACAAGAGAGAGGCAAAGGTGCCACCATTTGATATTATTGTCCTAAGGCAAAAACTGACCTCATAGTGGTGAAATGGTGATCTATGATAGTGCTCTTGTCTCCTGAATAAATCTATTACAGGTTCCTGGACAGATACCCCTCCCCCAAGTATTAGAAAGAAAAGCAAGAGAACATGAAGCCACAGAAAGCAAATCACTGTCAGAATAAATATTCTGTTTTGCCGGCAAACTTAAAAATTCACTTGTGGAATCTAATAGCTGTAGGCAGGAGATACTTATTGCAACCAAGATTTAAGTGTGGTTTATTGTTTATGGAGTAGTTTAATACTACTTTTCTTTAAAATGCGTTTTTAATTTAGGAAATAAGAATTCAGATTTATTCCCAGAGTAAAAATGACTGAACGTCATGGGAGTGGTTAGGCTTGAGGTTTATGTGGGTAAGATTTCTGTTTATCCACTACAGTCATTGAGTGGATTTAAAAGCTTTCCCAGATGGAATTTATAAAGTGAAATTTAAAACTAGTGTCGTACACTAGTGTAGTATACTACAATATTTGGTTACAACAAGCAATCAATTTAGAAAGAAGTGGAACGGAGAAGATACAGGTTAAACGATTAGTACTGTACAATGCAGTGGTTTGTACAGAGAGCAGGCTTTAACACTCAAGTGCTATGTCAACATTCAATTTCTGTTGCAGAGCTCCTAGGCAATGCCTAATCCTGGAATGCATGAATTACTTTCAGTGGTGGAGTCTAATCCATTCTTAATAGGAAGTTCCAGGGGTATCGACCATATAGATGACTGGCCAGGGAGAAGCATAGAGGTGACAACTAATATTTCCTAGGTCTTCGGTCCTAATTCTCCAGGCTCCATGCTGGGTGCTTTATCTTTTTTACCCTCTTTAATCCTCCCTCCAACCCAGTGAGGTGCAGATGGTAGTATATTCATTTTAGAGATGAGGTGACTGAAGCTTAGAGATTTTTCCAAAGTCACATATATACAGAGTTACCACATATAGTTTAACAAATTGTTCACTGCATGAGGGCATTTGGCCCAGGTAGCAGGTAAGAGCTATGTTTCCCCAGAGGAGGCACTTTTTTCTAATTTGTACTGGGTCCTGTATAGGCCAGCTGTAGCCCTAGTCATAAAGTTGATTAGAGACAGAGTTGGGATTTGAACTGAATCCTGTGTAGCTCCAAAAGTCATATTGTTTTTATTATATAATGCTGCCTCTTATAAGATATAATACATTATTTTTCTTTTATTCCCCTTTTATAAAAACTGAATTTATTCTATAAAATACATTAGTGACATTAAATGATCTAAGATGGTTTGAAAGCGAATACTGAGGTTAACTTCCTTGGCAAAAGACTAGTTCCTTAACTTGGAGGAGGGAGAGGGCATACTGAGTAATTTAGCTTATTTGATAAACCTTCTTATTTTTCTTTTCCTCTATGTTTGAATAAATATGGGTATTATGTTTAATATAAAGGTCCTGTAAAGGTTAATTCTGATGTAGAAATAGAACAAAGAATTGTCTAGACTGTAAGGACCTGAAGAATCTGCAGGGTAGGTAGGAAATCCTCTTTTAAATTGAAACAGGATCTGTAGTGGCATCAGATTGTTAGAAAACATTCATTTAGGATTTCCAATTTTGACCCAATCTCATGGCCATTACCAACATATTAGTTAACTTATTCGAAGCAATTCAAATAAAATAATTACCTATTCATCAAGCAAAAGATTTTTTTTTTTAAGTGTATCTGGTTTCTCTCCTTCCTGTGATGTCTTAAGGCATCTTAGTTACCTGGGTGTGAGGCCCACCCTGTGGAATCAAATAGAAGTAGAGGGGAAAGCCTTGAGTTCAGGACTCAAGAAGTGTACAGGTGTGTGGATGGATTCTGAGAGGCTTGTAACTGAAGTCTTCATCTAAAGACTTTCTGCAAACTGATTTCTTTTATCACGGTCCTATCCAAACTGTTTTCCTCAAAGATTCCCCAGTGGCTTCCATACTGTGAATCCGATGGTCTTAGGCAGATGTATGAACGTTCTGAGTCACAGCCAGGATTAGAGTCTACAATGCTTGTTCCAAGTCCTACATGCTGAAAAAGATAGTCAAGAAAAATGAATTTGAGGTAAAGAGCCTAGAATAGCTAGACTGAGATTTTTCTAGCACACCTATATTAATTGCTCACTTATTATTTGCTTGAAGGGATATAGAAATTTCTGCTTTCCAGAAAATTATAATTCAGTTAAGGACACAAAATCAATAAATATTTCATAATACAAAACAAGAGAAATTAGAGATAACAATAAGTAACACCAAGATACATTTCTTAACTACGTGTGTCCACATTTCTTTACCTTGTTTTGGTGCTCTTAGTGGTCGCACCCCTGGGTTGAGGTGGGAGAGATGTTTCTCTCTAAAGGGTCCTCTGTTCCAAAGGATCTAACTCATGGCCTGAGGCTCATACCAGACCCTTCTGTTAGCAGTAATTAAAAGAATTTTCTGTCTAAATTAAAAGCTTTTCTCTTTAGCCATCCTCCCCTACCCCCATGCCAGGTACCAAAGTGAATAATAATGAGCTGTAAAATCTAAATGCACAGAGTGCCTCTTCTTTGGCATTAGCAATTTCAGTGTGTTCTTTGTGTAGCCACAACTCACCTCCATTTTGGCAGCCACCATTTTGGGTACTTTTGAATAATCAAAAGGACACCAAAGTTAGCCAAATAGGAATTGTATGTGCCTTTGTGATGTGGCTGTGTGTTCCCAATTTGCAGTGAAGGAAAGCAGGAATAATCTTCTATGGAATGCAAACAACTTATGGCACTCATGAAATCCAGAAGGAAAGTCTTCTATTTCTCCCTAGCTCTGTCCACTAGAAGTTTCTGCAGTGGTGTAAGTGTCCTGGATCTGCGATACTCACTTGATATGTGGCCTGTGTGACTAAGGAACTGAATTTTGAGTTTTATTTTCTTTTCACGAATTTAAATTTCTGTAGCCACATGTGGCTGGTTTTCTTCCATTTGGGTAGCATAGGCGCTTCACATGTTGTCCCCCTCCCTTTTTTTTAAGTTGGTATTTAAAATTTTTGTTCGAAAATTCCCAACTTCTTCACTTGGCATCTTCCATGTTCTCTTTCCCACTCCCTCTTCCTTTTCTCCCTGCCTTTCTTTCCTCCTCACTTCTCTTCTCCCAGGTCCTCTCTCACCTTTCTGTGCTGCTGTTAGGCTGACAGTAACCCTATTAACCTGTGTGATTTATTAGGGTATTTCACCTAGTTAGCCTTGCCTGCCTTGTCCTCCTTCCTTCCACACAATGTGGTCCAAGACTGGGCACTTGCCAGAGATACAGTGTTTACCGCAAGATCCTGATGCACGGGTTACTTTTTAAAAACAAACCAACAAATAAGTTTTTTCTGACAAGATATCTTTGGTGAATTCATGCTGATTCCTTAGATCTCAATACACAAAAAGTTTCCTTTGGTAATTCATTCTATAATCTTGCACAGAGTATCAAAATTAGTCATATAAAAAAAAATCATAGGGCTTCCCTGGTGGCGCAGTGGTTGAGAATCTGCCTGCTAATGCAGGGGACACGGGTTTGAGCCCTGGTCTGGGAGGATCCCACGTGCTGCAGAGCACCTAGGCCCATGAGCCACAACTACTGAGCCTGCGCGTCTGGAGCCTGTGCTCCGCAACGAGAGGCCGCGATAGTGAGAGGCCTGCGCACCGCGATGAAGCGGCCCCCGCTTGCCACAACTAGAGAAAGCCCTTGCACAGAAACGAAGACCCAACACAGCAAAAATAAATAAATTAATTAATAAAAACAGCATATTAATTTGATTTAAAAAGTCTTAGACCTAGACTTGACTAATTGTAATCAAATCACTGGAAGACTGCAGGTTTCTCTGCCCTCACCTCTAAGTAGGGAGAGTAAATAGCCTCTTCAAGTTTTCTTCTAGCTTGAACCTTCTTTAGCTCTAATCTCACTGATTTGATTCTCCTTCCCTCCTCTCTCCTGCCTCTCCCCTTCTTCCCTTCCTCTTCTTCCCCTTCTTCTGCTTCTTCCCCTTCCTCCCCTTCTTCCTTTTCTTCCCCTTCTTCCCCTTCCTCCTCTTCTTCCCCTTCGTCCCCTTTTCCCCCTTCTTCCGCTTCTTCCCCTTCCTTCTCTTCCTCCCCTTCTTCCCCTTCTTCCGCTTCTTCCCCTTCCTCCCCTTCTTCCCTTTCCCCCCTTCCTCCTCTTCTTCCCCTTCTTCCCCTTTTTCCCCTTCCTCCCCTTCTTCCCCTTCCTCCCCTTCTTCCCCTTCCCCCTCTTCTTCCCCTTCTTCTGCTTCTCCCGCTTCTTCCCCTTCTTCTGCTTCTTCCTCTTTTCCCCCTTCTTCCCCTTCCTCTGCTTCTTCCTCTCCCTCCTCTTCTTCCCCTTCTTCCTCTTCTTCCGCTTCTTCCCCTTCTTCCTCCACTCTCCCCTTCCTCCTCCCCCTTCTTCCTCTTTCCTTTCTAATACAATTTATTTCCTTTCTTTTAGATGGCAATACCACTTGTCTCTTTCTGGATTTTATTTTAAGCTTCAAATAACTTCAATGATAATGATTATCCATTTGTAAGAGTCCTGTTTTGCTATACCATTATACTCTATTACACTGAGAACGCTTGAAGTCATAAGTTACCAGTGAGGGGGAGACCTGTAGCTTTTCCAGTTCTCAGACGGAAGCTGTGGTCAGTCATCTAAGTGCACTAGACATAAAAGCAGTTTTTTGCCTTTAAAGGTTAAATGGGTTTTCGCCCCACTGGTCACGGAGGTGTTTAAGGTGGGTATTGACAGAATCTGTTAGTCAGATATGCCAAGTCCCTTTCCATCTTAGAGTCTTTGCAAGTGTTCTTATAGCCTGAAACAGTTCTTTGCATGCCTCAATGTATTTCATCCCTTATCCTTTGGTTAAATGTCATTCTGAGGGTGTTTCCCTGTGTATCTCCTCCATCACTTTCACCCTATTTACTGCCTTCATAGCACTTCTCCTTCAGCACTTGTTTCTGTCTTTCTCAGTGTCTTTCCCCTACTGGACTGTAAGGATTTTCTCTCCCTTCTCCTGTGCTGTATCTTCAGTGCCCAGGACCACAGCTGGGAGGTGGGAGGTGCTCATTGAAAAGTTGTTGCATGTATGTATTTAGGAAAATATTGATGTGTGAGGAGTAGATTTGGCAGACCAGGGGACTAGGTCATGACTAGGTCAGTTGGCTATTAATAGAGCTAGGCAGAGGATTCCTACAGTCTGCATTAAGGCCCTGAGTGGAGGAGGGTGCTAAAGGAGTTTTTTTTTTTAAGGCAGGATTGGGGACTCCATAAGGTATCTAGAAGTTTTAGATTCTGTCCTTAATTGCCTTAAAAATACTGTGGGTCCACTGTGGGTTGGTTACAATTTCAGGTACTCTACCTACATCATCTCATATATTTTCTCAAACAATATCTCATGAAGGATAAGTATTTTCATTCCCACTTTAAAGACAGGAAGCTGAAGCACAAAATCCACCCTCCAAATGGTAGGCTCTGTTTTCTGCTTCTGTTCTAAAAGCTCTCCGGGGTCCCCAAACCCTTTTGTTCTCCTGTGCCATGTTATGAAATGCATCTGCTAGCATGAGATGGAAAGTGTCCTTGGGAGACAATGCATGTAAAGAGCTTAGATAGTGCTTGGTACATGCTATGTGTTCAAAATATTACCACTGCATTATTGTTGTTGGTAGCCTTTCCCCTCTTAAGTTTCTCCACCGTCCAAAGAGTTAACAAAACTTCAGGAGTTCTGATGTTAAGGGAGTGATATGACTGTGTCTTAATAAATCATAATAAATAAAAGGACATTGAAAAGACATTTAGTCATGGGAATAAAGCTAAGGAAACACATGTTCCAATTGGAATGGCTTCTATTAGTGACAGAACCCCCTATATTTTGGAATAATTCCCAGATGAAAGATTTTGCTGAAATTCAGACATTAATGAAACTAATATAAGCCATTCAGTACAGTGTGATTTTTTTTTTTAACCTTGTGATTTGAGAGATATATTCTAAGAACCCAGTAATAAAGCCAAGCTGAACATTCGCTTAAATGTCTGATAGGACCAGCTGTGTGTAGGGGCCAGTCTGGCTTTGTCCTCTAAACTCTGCCACGTCTGGAGTCTTACAAAACCATCGATGACCTCATTCTATCAGTAGAGTAGCATTGAGGGCTCATTAAAAAAAAAAACAAAAAAACCCAGTAACTTGATTCTGAGGTAAAGTTTTCAGGAAAGTATTAAAAGAAAAGTAGGTTTCCATGTAACCCCTCCCCGCCCACCCCCTAAAGAGCATTATGCAAACTCCAGGAGGCATTTGTAGTCAATTTCTATGATGATTGGAAAGAAGCTTTAAAAATTCATGTAATCCTATAAAGATATTTGAAACAGAAGAGAAAGAAATACTTGTAATTTTTCCTTCAGGAAGAAACATGCTTCATGCTGGTTTCCTCTTTTTAAACAAACTGGAGTCCAGCGTTTTACTACTTACTTATCTTAACGTCTTCCCTTGTTAACTGAATCTTGCATAAACTTAGTTACCGTTATGATGGTGATAGTGTTAGAGATTGGTCTGGATGAAATAAGAAAAGTAATCATGGTAGATAGAGAGATAGTTACCTTTTATATAAAGGGTTGTGTGTATATATCATTTTTTTGATAGACTTTAATTTTTAGAACAGTTTTAGATTCACAGCAAATTGAGATAACAGTACAGAGAGTTTCCACATACCTTTTGCCGCCACACATGCACAGCTTCCAGGATTATCAATATCCCCCACCAGGGCTTCCCTGGTGGTGCAGTGGTTGAGCATCCGCCTGCCGATGCAGGGGACACGGGTTCATGCCCCGGTCAGGGAAGATCCCACATGCCGCGGAGCGGCTGGGCCGGTGAGCTGTGGCCACTGAGCCTGCGCGTCCGGAGCCTGTGCTCCACAACGGGAGAGGCAACAACAGTGAGAGGCCCGTGTACTGCCAAAAAAAAAAAAAAAAAAAAAAAAATCCCCCACCAGAGTGTACATTTGTTACAATCATCGAACCTACATTGATACTTTATCATCACCCAAAGGGCAGAGTTTACATTAGGGTCCACTCTTGGTATGGTATATTCTATGGCTTTTGAAAAATATTTGATGACATGAATCTACCATTGTAGTATCACACAGAAGAGTTTCACTGCCCTGAAAGTCCCCTGTGCTCTGCCTATTCGTGCCCCCCATTCTGTTCCCAATCCTTGTCAACTCCTGATCTTGTTACTGTGTCCATAGTCTAGCCTTTTCCAGAATGTCATATAGTTGGCATTGTATGGTATATATCCTTTTTCAGATTGGCTTCTTTCATTTAATAATGTGCATTTAAGTTTCACCCATGTTATTTTCATGGTCTGATAGCTCATTTCTTTTTTTAGTGCTGAATAATATTTCATTGTCTGGATGTACCACAGTCTTATTTATCCATTCACCTGGACATATTAGTTGCTTCCAAGTTTTGGCAGTTATGGAAAAGCTGCTATAAATATCCGTGTACAGGTTTCTATATGGAGATGTTAATATTTACATGAGTTACTCTTAATTTCAGATTTCTCAATATAATAGAGTTACTGTGAGAGTAATTTGGGAATTGGGAGTGTTGAAATGCTGTATGAAAGAGGTGGCATCTGAGTAGAACCTTGAGGGATGGATTGGTTTGGACACAGATTGGAGCAGGTACGTTCTGTTGTGATGGGAACAGTATGTGTTTGCTTTTCTGCCTAAACTGCATGGTAAGTGTAGGGACACTGTGGACAATGTGCTTTTGGTGCCTTTAATGTTGGGCTAAAGAACATGGGTTTCCTTAGTTGAGGCCATGGGAGCCATGGGGACTGATGAGGAGTATTACTCTGGTACTTAAACAGCTGGTGTAAGCCTTCACTTGACCTTGCTTAGGTCAAGATAATTGATTTAAAAGTAATAAAATGACATTTATTAATCAATACTTTATCATCATAATTGTTCACCAGTTTAGACTAACCTTCTCTATTGTTGGTCCAAGTTAATGAGAGCTTACTATTGGCTTGGCCAAAAAGTTCCTTCGGTTTTAAAGTAAAAATAAAAGACAGTTTTCATTTTCACCAAGAACTTTACTGCACAACATATTCACCGCTTTGTTTCACTACCTTCTGCCATTTTTCAGTCAATTTCATAATTCCATCTTTCCAAAACTTTTTATCTTTTTGAGCAAAGAACTGTTCCGGGTGCCTTTTACAGTCTTCCAGAGAATTGAAATTTTTTCCATTAAGAGAATTTTGTCAAGACCGAACCAGCCAAGCTCTGACAGTTCTTGCCTGGTTATCAAAGAGACACGCGGTCTTGCGTTATCCTGATGGAAGATTATGCATTTTCTGTGGACTGATTCTGGATGCTTTTTGTCGAGCGCTGCTTTCAGTTGGTCTAATTGGGAGCAGCACTTGTTGGAATTAATCGTTTGGTTTTCTGGAAGGAGCTCATAATAGAGGACTCCCTTCCAATCCCACCCTATACACAACAACACCTTCTTTAGATGAAGACCGGCCTTTGGTGTGGTTAGTGGTGGTTCATTTCACTTGCCCAACAGTTTCTTCCATTCCACCTTATTGTACAGTATACACTTTTCATCACCTGTCACAATTTGTTTCAAAAACGGAATGTTTTCGTTACGTTTCAGTAGAGAATTGCATGCGGAAATACAGTCAAGAGTATTTTTTGTTTGTTTGTTTAATAATGTGGAACCCAAACATCAAAGAGATTCACATAACCAAGCTGGTGCCAATGATTTTCAACGCTTGATTTGGATATTTTGAGTGGGTCGGCTATCTCCCGAGCGGTGTAACGTTAATTGTTCTCAATTAATGTCTGGATTTGATCGCTATCAACTTCAACTGGTCTAACCGGCTGTGGAGCATCATCCAGCGAGAAATCTCGAGCATGAAACTTCCCAAACCACTTTTGACACGTTTGATCAGTCACAGCACCTTCTCCATACACTGCACAAATCTTTTTTTGCGTTTCACTTGCGTTTTTGCCTTTCTTGAGATAATAAAGCATAATATGCCGAAAATGTTGTGTTTTTTTCTTCCATCCTCAATATTAAAATACAAAAAATTCACCAATTTTGATAAGTTTTTTTTTTAAGTGCACGCTGATATGACAGCTGTCACAATACAATCTAACAAAATTGTTTCGAATGACATTAAAGACAACTAAGTGCTACTAGAGCCATCTTACGGAAAAAAACGAACAAACATTTTGGCCAACCCAATAAAATGGGAATAAGAAGCCTTCCAGTGCAGTATATTCTGTTCTGATATTCAAGATCATTTTTTACATAACAGTAAAATTCCACAGAACATAAAGCTGTCCACAGGTTTTAATCATATTGAACTAGGGGTTATATACCGCAAAATGTTTTTGGGACAATCTACCTTGGCTGAACTTCATTTCTTCCATTTGAGCAAACGGCCTTAAATTTCACTTAGTCAAAGAATTGCTAGATAGAACATTATAAAAGGGAAATTAAGTGGGCAGGAAGCTTTGCTTCTCAAAGTGGAGAGATTTTGAAAATAGAGGAGAAAACTATCAAAGCAAAAGTATGGCAGCATCAGCTTCATTTGGGAACTTGTTCGAAATGCAGTTTCTCAGACTCAACCCCAGAAGGTCTGTGAGTGGGGCCCAAAAATCCATTATAAATGAGAACCACTGATGTAAAGGCATTGGGGATTGAGGAAGTGGGAAGTGAAGGCTTTTGCTGCAAAAGAGAGGAGAAGAGTTGTCCTCATAGTTACTATTTATTGACCACTTACTTTGTAATGTTTATTTTACAGACATAGCTCATGTAATCTTAACTCTAGCAAGTGTAATATTACAATGTCTTATTTTATAGATGAGAAAAAAAGAATCGTTTAAAAAGTAGCATAGTAAAGCTTCAATGCAGACTTCTCTTACTATGAACTCAGACCTCTGTGAACTTTGCCAGGCTGTCAGGGTGTATAGATTGTCTCCCAGAAGGCAGCAGTGAGGCTCAAGCCACACCCCCAGCCTCATACTCCTCCCCCTTCTTTGCTCACTCTGCTGCATTTCCCAGCCTCCCTAACTAAGGCAGGTTATTCCTCTTCCTGCATCCATGGGGAGGCTCTGTGGTCTAGTGTAAAGAGCAGAGCATGAGTGATGGGAATCTGAGATTTCCATCTCTCTGACTTCTGTGAACAAATCTTAGGATTCTGGGCCTATCCTTTGGCATCTTGATGCCTCACTTTTGTCATCTGTAAAATGAACTAGATGGATCTCTACGTTCTGGATCTAGCACTTAGTTATAGGCAGATGGTCAATCTAGGTGACCTCTTGAGGGTCCATTCCAATTCAGTGTTGAGAGGAGTTTGAAACTGGAAATACTTAGAATAGAATCTTGCTTATGTGTAAAATAAAGACAGTGATTTTTGGTAGTGGTGTGGTATTAAAATGAAATCTTAGATGTTAAGAACCTGGCAGAGTGCTTGACATACATGGAAGGTGCTTAATAAATGATTGTTCCTCGACCCCAGGAGCAAAACGGTCTCATTCCTGATTCTAGCATTTTCTTTCCATGAATTTAAACAGCTTAGTGTTTTCTTGAGAGGGGAGTAGGAGATGTTAGATTTGCATTAAAATATTAAGTTAATTAAAGCTTTCTATTAAGATTTTAAGACAGAGATCAAGAACGGGGCAATGTGACCCAATGAATAACGCAAATAGGTCGTTATATTTGCAAAAAAAAAAAAGTGTGATCCCCTGACTGTGGGTAGTTTTTGTAATAATAGTAGTTTGAAAAGGTATTACTATGACATAGATAAAACATGACAAAAGATACTTAAGGTGATATTCTCTTAAGTACTATGTAGAAATGGAATACTTAATACTTTAATATCATGGTTTGGCAAAAGAAATTTCCTAATGGATTAGCTATTTATTTTATGAACTTGGGGCCAGCTTGTGGGTAGAATTCAAGAGTTATTTATTTTCTAATTTCTCTCACAATCTTTCCTTTTATAGAGAGAAAATGCTTTTACTTTTCATTTGAAATATTCTTACTGTTGTTTTTTCCTGAAAACCTTCTGCAAATTTAGTTATTTTATGTACCTTCTTAGAAATAAGACATATGCATCCCAATACACATTGTTTTTTTTTTCCAAGTTCCAGTTTCATTTCCTAAGGTTGTTTGATCATTCCACAGGGACATTTATCCCCATTTTGACATTTCTAAGTTATAGCCCATCTCTCTCATACTGAACAAGTACCTAAGCTCTTGAAATCTGTAAAATAGCTTGCTGTTGTAATATTTAATAAAGTTTGGAGTCATCCATTAGTGCTGTGTTGGTGACAAATTGCTCTCCTGTTTTGGGATAAGAGGTCAGCTGTTCAAGTGCACCCGATAGACTTTGGAGGGGAACTGGATTATGTATCAGCAGGCAGAACACCTGGGCCTAGACCCTTCCTGCTGGTATTACTTTCCAGACCAGCCTTTTCAGTCTTTCTTGTTAGGTCATTTGTGGGCGTAATATCTTCTTTTTCTGAGGATAAGAGACTCTTAGTTTCCCTCTCTTAAGGAGATCTGTGATTCCTTGCTTCTACTGTGAAGCCGAGATATATTTGCATGGGTTGTAAATTGCTAAGAGAGCACTTTGGACCTCGTTTGTGTATGAGAGTCCACACAGTTAAAGGCTTCTCCTTGGAGTGTAGGACTGCCCACTGCCTGCCACTGGGGCAGCCTGCCCACTGCCCCCTGCCACTGGGGCAGCCTGCCCACTGCCCCCTTTCCCACCATCACCACTGAAGCTCGATGGGCACTGGCAGGCACACCACATTTGGCATTTGCTGATCAGCCTTGTTTTCAGTAGATGGGGTCACCCAACGTTTGAATTTATAAGACAAACCAAAGGGTAGTTATTCTCATTGCTGCTGATTTTTTTCCCCCTTCAAAATGGTTCACCCTGGGAGTCTTTAAAATACCAAGTTACTCTGCTGGATTTAAATGGGATTTTATGTATAAAAATTCCATTTACACACTTAACAGGATGTTATGTTGGTATAGCAGAGTGATTAATAGCTAGATAACTGGAGCCTTAACCCTAAGCAAGGTTAGGATCCCAGCCTTCTCACTTTCTGGCTGTGTGATCACAGACAAGTTATTTAGGGTCTCTCACCCTCAGTTTCCTCACTGATAAACCAGGGGTCATAGTGTCTCTTAGATAGCACTTTGTAGAGTATTTGGGGCAATACAAATGAAAGGTGCTCTGTAAAGATGACGCATACATTGTGTTAGGAAAATCTAAGCTATTTAACAGCACACCAGTGGCAGTGTTCCTTTTAAGGGCCATTTTGTCAGAGTTTTTGTTTGTCTCTCCTCCCTTCCCTTTGGATATGTTTGTAAACTTGAAAAGAACAGCCCAGAAAAGAGCTCACGTTCCTGCTTGGTCATATTTCTTCTGCTCTGTGGCTTGGCATGATCGATTGTCAGGAGGGCCTGAAGAAAATCAAACCATGAATTACCCTGCACTGGGTAACGGCAATGGTTCGGATGGCAGCCTCCTAATTTTGGCTTTGACTTTTCTCTTCTCCAGGCAATAGAAAATAGAGGGGGAGGCAAGAGTATGCCTTTTAATTACTGAGTTCTAAATTCTTGGAATGGGCCTGTTTTCTCAGGATCAGACTAGAAGGCGTCATTTTACTACAGAAGAGCCAAGAGCCAAGATTTGTCCTGAATGGATGTGGGTTCGGCAAAGCATCTTTAGCTTAAGGAATAAAAGCTTTGGATCGTTTTCAGTGTCTGTGCTTCACCAGGCTGCTCTTTATCCTTTTAGTGAGTCCCATTTGTCTGTCCTCTGTCAAGGGCTCGTGTACACCATGCTGATTTAGTGCTAACTGGGGAGATTAGAAATGCCTTGCCTGGCACTGTCAGCTAAACCTGAATCAGTGTCTGTATACTCTGACCCATCTACTCAGAGAGGTTTACCCTTTGCTCTACTGCTCACTCTAATAGGCAGAAAAGCTCAGCTCACCCCAGCTTTTGTACAGGGGTCAGTTCCAGAAATAGCTCCTTTAACACAGCAGTAGAAGCAACACAAATCCAGCAAGCAGATAGTATACAATGGCTGCTTTTAGGCCTTGGAACAAAAGAAAGTGGTTTATCTTTTCTACACACCACTACCAGTACTATTGTCTATTTGCTAGAGAGTTTATCATTCCTGGGGGCCAAGGCCTAGGTTTTCTTTATTCAGTTGCCTTCCAAATGGAGACTGCTTGGTGCACTGGTCATTGTTTTTACCCAGAATTGTAATTTGGGGTAATTTAGTCATATAGACCTAAGGGGTAAATACGGTATTTGATGAACCCTGGATAGGAGACACACCTCCAAAATGTATGGTGAAAATCTTTCAAGGGTCCTAGCATGGAGGATATCCCCTTTTGAAATTTTGCCTTGGAGCTTAGAATTCTAACGTATGGCTCTATTAGACCTCCAAAACCATGTGAACTTTAGTTGGTAGTATCGTGAGTTGCTTCATCCTCTTTTCCTGTCTCCCCAGCTAGAAGATATTATTTTGTCAGTGGGTTACATTTCTTTCACCTCGAAGATTTAACTTAGGGTTTGTTCTATTCATATTTATAGCCCAGAGCAATAGTAGGTACTTATTAATTATTCAGTAAATGAATGAATGAATAAACAAATCATTGAACAAATGAATGATTGACAGAGTGAACAGAGATTTGAAGTATGTGTGTCAGGCCATTTCTTTATGTTTGTGTGTAAAGAGCACCCTAACATAACACCTGGGCAAATCAATCACTTTTGGAAACTTATTCTGTCCCACCACTTTCATCAGCCATTCCTATCAACCTCAACTCTCCTCCAGCCACATTTGGTGATGTATTACATTTCATTTTTTATTTCTCTGTCTTCCCCCCAAAATAAAAAGAAAATTAAATGGCCAAACCAGTGCATTACATTAACATGAAAGGAAGGTCTAATTTATCTTTTGCCTACCAAAACCCAAGGAAAAAATGTCTTGGCTGAAAACTTTGTCAGCCAGATCCTTTTCTGAATTGTATTTTGACTAAGAAGGAATTAAATCTTTTAAGCTCAGTTGAGCATTTCAGTGATGTTGCTGACAGATCTTTGCATTCTGCAGAAATAGTTGATGCTATAATAAGAAGAAATAAATCAGTATAGATAATTTTGCCATAATTTTAAAGCATTTTTGTAAAATCATGGTATAGAATCACATGTAGGATGTCTTGTGATTTTTCACTTCCGAAGCACATACCTAGGCAATTAAAGTTACTTTTGACTAGTTTCTCAATAGTGATTGATCGTAAATTACAAAATTTTCACTTATTATGTTTAAAAAGAGATAATTTTAAAGCATATGCTGTTTTATTTTGGACATGAGTAGTCCTCTCTTCCTACCCAGCAAAAAGAGTCTTGATTTTCATTTTTCTCAAGGGAAGACAAATATTTGAGTTTATCTTTGATGAAGGAAACAAATAAAAACTGGATGTCTTTTGTCTGTGTGTAACAATCACCTTTACTGCCTATTTCTGAAGTTTTGTTTCCAGATCGTAACCCAGGGAATAATTTTAAGAATCTTAAAGTCTCTTATTTCTTCTTAAACTTTATGAAACTCACTTTTTTTATTTCCCTGAGAGCTATTTACAAACTTCTGAAGCACTCTAGAGCATGGCAGTATCCATGTCAATGCGAAGTCAGTCAGGAGGCTTCTTACCTTATGTGATGGTGTCAGATTTGATACACATCTTTCCCATTTAAGCACTTTATGATAGTCATTTCTCATTTCTTCAAGGAAAACTTCTTACTGGGGAAAAAGAGATTAAAAGAATAGTTTGATTAACTCACCATGGATTCCCACCTGCTTCCTTTTAACCAAAAGAGAATCATCATCAACAATAATTCTTTGCAAGGCTTGTGGCATTTGACTTCTCTCAACCAAGTTAGTTCAGTTTACTGCCAGTCAATAAAGTCTGTTTTGGAATGAGGATGGGAATTAATTATCTAAGATGGGAATTTATATCTAAGAATGTGATATAAATAATATTTAAAGAAATGCAATTAAAAGTCACTTAGGAAATTTTTCCACTTATGAAATTAGCAAGATGTGTAGACATGAGACTAGTCACTGCTGGGAAAAATACAGTGGGACAGTCACTTTTACACAAGCCTTTTTATTTTTCAGGATTCTTCAAAATGTTAACACCTTTTGATGTATTAATTCTTTGTCAAGGACATTGTTATGAAATAACAAATCAGGTGTGAAGAAAAACTTCTTGCAATCTAAATACCCCGTATCATGCCATAGTTTATGTTATTTTTGTATTTTGGAATATTATGCGGGGGTTAAATGGTACTTTCAAAGAATATTTACTACAAGGGAAATATTTACAAATGTTAATTTTATTAAAAGTTTATTAAGAAATACATGCACACACAAACACAATATTATTTGAATTATGTATAGAAAAAGAGAAAGAACAAGAATAAATCAAAGACGAGAAGAAAATGCACCCAGATGTGGGTAGTGATTATCATCACATTGACAGAACATAAGCAGATTTATTTTCTACAAAATGTATGCATTACTTTTTATAATCGTACATGATTTTGTTTCCAGGGATGTTGCATTAGCTACTCTGTATTCCTTCTAACACCCTACAGCCATAGTGGCAGCAACTTCTCCACATACCATTCTATACCTTCAGAGTGAATGAACAATATTGGTTTAATAATGCATATGGCTTAACAAAAGAAAGGCGATCATATCAACCAGGTGATTAATATAATCACTTTAGCTTTCTATCAGTTCTTTGGCTGACATGCTCTTTACCAAAGCAGAAGTTCTTAACAAACCACAGAGAAATGCTCAAACATGTCAGAATGAAATGCAGGTGATTGCTTGTTTTGCCTTGGGCATCTGCACTTTCGTAGAAGTGTGCTTCCTCAGTCTGAGACCTTTCGATAAGTAGTGGTAATCCAGAAGGATTGATGTAGTCATCCTGGACTAGTGATTTCTTTTTACCACTAAGACATTTCATTGTTATTTGCATCTTAATGCTTCCATGTATTTTTCTAAAGCATTAGGGAACTAGGTAAAGTCACTTTGCCCTTTTAAGTATGTGGCCAGCTGATCCCAAGGACTACCAAGGCCCCTAAGTGATTAGGGAACGATTGACAAGAATCCTGACCTCTGTGGAGGTTAGGAAGGCAGAAGTTAGCCTCAGTAAAGGGGTTTAGGGAGTCACACACAGAGCAGAACTCTCTGACTCTACTTGGATAGAGCTGAGCCTCTGCCCTTTATGGTGTATGTGAGCCAGATAATCCTTACTTTGGAATTAGTCTGTGAGAGTTATTGAGTCCCAGGGTGTTCCAAGCAAGGTTCGAGACACTCTCATAGATGCATTCACACATTCATTTATTGATCACTTGGTCTTTTAGGACCACAGTTCTACCATTAGTATCTAGCTGTGTAGCGTAGGGTCAGTTAGGTCAGATTCTTCCCTTGTTATTAATCCTAATTGTCCAGGCTTAAATTAAGTGTTACCAATATATGTCTATCCCAGTAATCCTGTCCTACATTAGGCTTCTTCATTCCAGGCTATTTTTTTGAGATCTATCAAGTGACCTTGCTTATTATAGTTACTTCCTATATAATAAATTCATTATTCTTATCAGTGGGGTACAATAATCTTGAATCAAAATCACAACTACTTTTTCTGTTTGAGAGTTTTCTGTCAACTTCTATGAAAGGCCATCTATTTTTAAGCTTAGAAGCCTTATTACTTATTTTGCCTGTTTTCCAAATAATAATATATGAGTGTCAGGGTATAAAATAGTAAATATGCTGGTTCAGTACTAGCTTTTCAAGCATCACTGGGGACCATCCTGTTGTAATAAGAAAGCATTTGGCATGGCTTTTGGAATGTAGATAATTTCTGTAATTAGAGGGAGAAAAATGCAGAATAAAGAATAATCTAAATATAATTAGAAATTAAATGAGAGCAGGTCACTATGACCAAGAATATAAATTAGGAACCTCTCCATTTTCTATTCCTTTATTCCACGCAGGGTAAATACCCAGCCTGTTATTTCCAAGGGGGCACCTGATCCTGGCAGCTTTGGTTTTTGACAGCAATTGAGTCTTCTGTGCCTATTTGTAGCCATGTTTGCCTAAAGGTAAGAAGATGAGCATGAGAACGTGTGGGGTACCTGTGCGGTCAGCCTGGTGACACTCCTGGGATACTGGATAAGTGCCAGGGATATATGTATTTATTTACATTTGAACAGAAAGTATTTAAATGGGGCAGGAATTCACTAAGTACATTTAAAAAATGCCTTAACAGTTGAGCATGTGAAGTTAAAAAAAGTTTAAAAGTTTTTTAAATAGCATGGATTGTTTAAAGTACTATAGTCCTTTGAGGCAGATAGAAAGAACTCTTAAGACCTTTCTTGGTCTCTTCCGGACATAATAGTCTATGATAAAGTCACTGTTTTGGTTAAATTGTCAATTGAGCTTTCTATCATCTGCTCTGAAACCACTGCCCAATAAATCTAATTACCTTTGGGGATCCTGACTAGCAGCACTCCTTGGGTCTTCATACAGGTGAGTGCATCACTTTCTGGCTCTCCTGTTTGTCTGTGACAGCTTCTCTGTAGGACTGGAGGAAGAGAGCCTTCTTTACAGTTTTGCCAACAGGGAGGAAGGAGATGCTGGTACCTGATCTGTGATCCCAGAAGACAGCATGTTCTCATGTCTCCCCCCAAACCCACCTTTGTGAGCTCTTTCTCATTTCTGTGGAGCAATGATAGTTGGTTGCATACAATGCTGAGTGTCCCCTACCTTATGGGGAACTCCTGCCTCTTTCCCCTGCCCCCTCCCACCATCAGGGATGTTACAGAGAAAGTGCCTATCATCAACACAGTAGTGGGGAAAAAATGGGTTCTCATTTCAGCAGGTGACTTGGTGGTGGTTGGCTGTCAGCATGCTTTTTTTCATATTGGCTTGTTGCTACAGGGTCTGATGCTGGCAGATTACAACTCTGTAGCTAGTCATTTTCGATTTATTTGAACCTATTTCTCCAGTCTACTGAGCTTTCACTGGCTAGCATCAATTCAGACACATTGCAATTCCTCAGAATTTCTATCGCCATCAGATGGTTCGATCTACGAGAAATTTAGCTAGGGGCATTTAGACAAGAAAGAAATATTGTGGCTAGGGAAGCATTTAAGTTAGAGGAGGCAGCCAGGGCTGTTTTATTACTTAGGCCTATGTCACCTGTGATGACCCATGAGAGTGGAGAATATTGATCGCTTGTCACTCAAGGCATTCAGCAGATTGCATTGACAAAGCTTGGCAGGTCTCTAATAGCAGGGTTACTGGCCTTGGCTGTGACCCAAGGGAAAACTCTGCAGGCCCTATTACTTGGCGGCCTTTAACTCTTATAGAATTGGGAGAGAACACTGACAAAAGCAAGGACATGATTTTACGATTACAAATGGGTTTTCTAGCTTGCTTTCTTCTCCCCCTTTTTAACTTCACTTTTCTTCCCTTCCTTTCTATCTTATCTTTTCTCCCTGGTCCCCACCAGCCCCTCCTTTCTTGTTATAGATGATCATGGTAGTATTGTTTTTCTAGAATAAAAATCAATGTGGGCTAGAGAATGCTAGCAGGCCTAGCATGAGGCCTGAGTTATTCTCTCCTTTTAGGGCAGCTTGGGCCTGACCACATTGTTTCAGGTGGTAGAATGTGCCTGTGTATATATGAGAACTTGATGTTTAGGCCGTGCACAACTGTTGTCTTAAGAACTGCCATTTTGGTTAAGAATCCGCCTGCCAATGCAGGGGACACGGGTTCAATCCCTGGTCCAGGAAGATCCCGCATGCCGCGGAACAAGTAAGCCTGTGTGCCAAAACTACTGAGCCCATGCTCTAGAGCCCTCGAGCCACAACGGCTGAGCCCGCGTGCCACAACTACTGAAGCCTGTGCACGTAGAGCCCATGCTCCACAGCATGAGAAGCCACCACAATGAGAAGCCCTCGCACTGCAATGAAGAATAGCCCCCACTCGCCGCAACTAGAGCAAGCGCATGCGCAGCAATGAAGACCCAGTGCAGCCATAAATAAATTTATTAACAATGACAAAAAAAAGAACTGCCACTTCATGACAGAGGTGATTTTCCCCTTCTTTGTTCCCTGGTAGCCAGGCTTGGTTCTAGCCTTCATAGTCCAGTAGGCTTCCTTTTTTAATTTCATACATAATCTTTGGTCGCAAAGAGGGTTCTACTCTTTGCTGAGGTTCTTCTCTAAATATCTACATCTGATGTCTAGAATTGACTACATGGCTCCTGTTTTCTAGGTTTTCAAGAAGGAAAAGCAAGCCTTGAATATTGAAGATTTCATTGACTTTGCATTTATATTCCAGTTTTCTGCTATGGATGAGTTATGTATTATTGGGAGGGTTACTTAATCTCTCTGAGGCTCAGTTTCTTCATCTGTCAGTGGAGAATAATATTACTTATCAAAAAGAAATGAAGTATTATCATACATGAATTATATCTCAATAGAAAAATAAATTAACTTGTAAAAAGTTTCTAGCATAAAAGGCTTCTCCTTCCTTCTCCCTTATACAGCCGTAGGCCCAAGAAGGCAGAATGAGAACTAACATGTAGGCAATATTTGAGGAATAGGTGGTATTATCGGAGACAGAAACAGAAAAGTATTGCAAGAGGCTGTGGGCCTATTAATATTCTATAGCACTTTGAGCCACTTTGAATTAAAATACTTATCTGTGAAAGGTTTTATAATTCATATGACCTGAAATAATTTACACCTAATTAGATTTTGTCAACTGAATAATTCCATCTCATGTTGCTTCCACAGAATAATTTAAGCAACTGCATTTTATTCTCAAAATAGCTGTAAATGTCAAATTAATTTTGTTGACATGATCAACATGTAGAAGAGCTACTTGGCAGAATTGTTTGTCAACTGAATATATTATGGGTCCCTACAAAATATGTAAAATTATGGTTTAGCTGACTTATGCGGTTTCTTGCTTTCCTCGAAAAAAGTCATTGGCAGCGGTTACAAAAACTGTTATGTTATAGCATTTCTGCCCATCTGGTTAGGAAGTCTTTGATATCTGGAAGTTTTCTTTTCTCTTTTCATTATACATACAGTGTCTTTCCCTTTAGGAGTTATCTTTTTATCTGGGTGAGACTGGGTCCCACATAATTGCCTTAGTGTTTATTATATTCCTCACTAATGTCATGAGGTCCTTAGCTGACACTGGCCATATATATATTACCCTACCTCTTTTTTTTTTTTTTTTGGACCATTCCTTTCACTTGGAGAATCCTTCCGTCCTCCTCTTTGATAATCCTGCCCAAGAAAAGTATCCTTTCAATTTATTTCTCTCTCACCCTGATTATCTCATTTACTCCAAAATCCCTTCTCCACTCCATCATGCCCTGCCTGGTTCCGTCTTCCAGCTTCTAATACCAGAGTACTGTCATCTACTGGCCTTACTTAATCCAGTGCTTCCCAGCTCTTGTCTCATCATGGCACATGTAGAAAATGATACTATTTGTACAGCAAGCACATTAAGGTCAATAGACAAAGACTTCTTGCTGCTGGGGGCGGCTGGCCCAGAGGCCATAATCAGTCGTTAATTGGAAGTTATAAATATCTCAGCATAAACACTGTCCTGGAAGCTTTAGCCTAACCAGTCCCCAAGGTAGAGATAATCCTGACAGATATTAGAAATTCACTCTTTTGATGTTATCTGGAATTAATCTGTGTTGAGCTCAGCATCCCATGTAAAAGACATCTCTGGACTTGCCTCCAAATTATTCCCACTTGTATCTGGTCATCAGGAAGTTTAGATTTCTTCTTTGAATGCCTTGGGATGTTGACACCTTAACTTTGCCAGCCTCTCTGCCAAGGGGAATAGACCTGTATTTTACCTTTATCTTCCCTTAGGAACTTGCAGCTTCATCCAGAATAATTCCGCTCCTCCTAGACATCAAAGGATGCTTTCCCATTGGCAATAAGTATGGACACAGCTCAGAGACAACTGTTTCCTGTACCTATGTCCCCTACAATAATATTGGATCCTTAAAAGAATGAACCAGTGTCCTTTTGAGTTTAACTCATTAGAGATTTAGACTTTGCATTTTGGTCTCGTTGGGAGGGGATATCCCACTGCAGAGTTGGCCTCTCTGGCCCTGATTATGTTTCCTTTTGGCTTTTTCTGATTTCTCTGCTGACCTGCTGTTGATGCCCCAGCATGCCTTGTAGCTAAAGGCTCTCAATATTCAGTGTACTCTATGAATATGCAAACTATATATTATATGAAAAAAATGAACTTCAGGTTTAAGTATGCCAATATTTGCCGTAGAATTCATTGCCAAAAGACAGTGTCTATTCAGTCTCTTTAATATACCTATGAAGAAAAGACCTGAATATTTCTGATCTTCATAAGGGAGAAGAAAGTGAATTTTAGAAACTGTTGATTAATAAGCTTAAAATAGACCCAGAAAAAGATTCTAGAAGGCATTACTAATGAATGCTTTCTGAGGAATTAGTAAAAAAAGTAATCACTGGGAATCACTGTGGGTTCATTTAAAATGTTATGCCAGCCTATATTGTTTCCTTCAGACCAGAGAGTGGCAAACTTTTTTTCTATAAAGAGGCAGAAAGTAAGTATTTTAGGGCTTTTGGAGCATAGTCTCTGTTGGAACTAGTCAATTCTGCCACTGTAGCACAAAGCAGCCACAGACAGTATGTAAATGGATGGACATGGCTGTATTCCAGTAAAACAAAAACAGGCAATGGGCTGATTTGGCCTGTGGGCCATAGTTTGCCGACCCCTGCTTTAGAAGAATGTCTTAAATGATGTATGCTTGGATGTCTGTAAGTAATTTTACAAAGTCTTCCACAAAGTCTTTGTAGAGGACATGGTGAAGTCTGAAGTTAGTAATAGTGTAGTTAGGCAGAATTATAACAGGTTGAATAGTTATGCGAACGTGAAGGTTGTCTGTGTTTGCCTGCCATGAGGCTGTGCATTTGATTCAGTTTTGTCAACATTTTTATTTGTGACTTGATTGAGGTCAGGGTTGGCTTGTGGATCAAACAAGTGGATAACCCGATACAGAGAGAGGTCAGTTGTATTGGTTGACAGGAGCAAGATCCTGAAAGGTCTTATGCTGAAAAAATAGTTCAAATCTATCAGACTGAAATATTGAAAAGAGATGTGAAATCCTACATCTAGAGCTAAAAATGCATCTTGACAGTACAAATACAGATTGTGAAAACATAGTCTGATGGCAGCCTGTTTGAACAAAGCTAGGAGAGTATTCAATTTAGGGTGCATGTAGAGATGGTTATCCAGGTGTTGGAAGGGACTCAGAATCATGTCCTAATAGAAGTGGTTGCAAGAACTAGATATTTAGCCTGAAGGGGTATGTAATAACTGTCCTCAATTATTTAAAGGGCTGTCGTGTAGAAGAGGGATTGGACTTATTCTGGAGGTTCCCAGTAGACACAAGTAAGAGCAGTGGGTAAAAGATATAGGCAGATCCAATATATAAGGAAGAGCTTTCTAACAATTTGAGCTGTCCAAAAGAGGGATGGACTTTATTTGGAGGGCTTAGGTCACTGAGAATAATATAGACATCTGTTGCTGACCTTGTAGGGATGTTGTGAGGTAATGGTAACTTTGACTTATAATTGGGTGAGGTGTTTTTTATGGGCACTTCCAATTCTGAGAGTTCATAAAGCAAACCCAGGGAGAATGTCCTGTGTCCTATGGCCTAGCAATTGGCAGAACCCAAACCCAGATGTTTTGAGCCCCCCGCTGAGTTTATATGGTTCAAATGCTGAATGTACATGTTCCACATATGTATCTGTACCTGTCATCTTTATATGTGTGATTGGTCAGAGTCCCCATCACATTTACCTTTTTATCTCACAAAGCCTAACAGATGCTCTCTACCTAGTAGGAACAAAATAGGTGTTTGTTAAGCTAAAGTGAATAACGATTGAGACATATCCACATGTCTTTCTTTTACTGATCCTGGTTTCATAAGGAAAGCCCTTGGAAGATTATCAGAACTCGTACCTGTGGATTGGTAAAAATTGGTGATACCGATTGAACAGCTCTGTGTCTTCGTTTCTCTCTGTGACACCCACATACAAATGCCAACACTTTACCAGGAATGGAAGCGATCAGGCTGCGCTGTCCGACCAGAATTGTTTTACGTCCTGGGGATGACTTTGCATTGCCCACTTCCTGCTTTACTGCTTCCTGTGCAGGCCTCCCTGCTAAATTATAGTCTGTACCTTTGGATGTCTGGAATATATTTTCCATTTTTCTGAATACGATATGCCTAAAGTAGTCATCTGCTGTCATTATAATTCTGGAAGATTTATTGCTGAGGTTGACAGTGGATCTTCCAAGGTCTTACTCTTTGATGTTTTGTACTTGGGCAAGTGGTCAGGGATCATGGCCCATTTATCACTGCATTTCTCATCCCTGTACTCAGGGTCAGGCATATGGTGGGTCATCAGTGAATGTTCAGCTGTTTGCTTTGGTAGACTCTGGTTAGCCTTTACTCAGCCTAATGAAGTAAAGTTTGTTTTTCAAGGCAGTGTTTTCTTCTTTTTTTGTGCCCACCTGCTCTCCCTACCGTATGTCTTCATTTTCAGTGCTGTTTTTTGTCTTTATGGATACTAACTTCTAAAAGGGTGGAAGAGCGGCAGAGATACAGAGGATGCATCTCTCCTACTAATCAACTTACCCCAGCTTCTCCAGTAAGGAAAGGAGGGAAGAGACAGGGAGGAAGGGGAAGGGGAAGGAAAAAGGAAGCGAGAGAGGGGAGTAGAGAAAGAGAAGAAGCATCCTCTATTGTCCTGAGAAGACTTTATTATTGCTCTACAACTTTTGTGCCCCCTTTGTGTAAACTCTGGTCTGTTCCCATGTTTTCAGTGCATTTTGTGGGTATGAGCTAAGAGAGCTATGGGACATATCTATATTAGAAAATAAAATAACTGTTAACATAAGGACTATATCTTTTTTTTTTTTTCCCTCAACTGGTTGATTCATTTGGTAGAAAACATGGAATAGTAGTGCCAGGGTTAGCTTTGCCTGGAGAAATGTTCTGTTTGCCTGTGCTTCTACAGGTTTATAACTGTCAAGGAGGACAGCCTGGTTGTGAATGAACTTGTAGAGTTGATAGCTTTATGCACCCCTTACCAACCAGTGGGAAGAACCCAGATACCATTTTCCTAATGATAGGGAGGCAGGAGGCTTGCCTTTGTAACAAAAGGATCATAATTTGGTGTACTGGAACTAGCTTGTTAGCAACTCACAAGAACCAACTGTTAATTTTTAAGGAATTTTTTGATCTGGTTATAAACATAGCCTTTAAAGAAATTAAGTTATATAAACTTAGTTTTTGCTTTTAATATAATTAATTATAATAAATATTCAAAATGCATCACTTCCTAGTTATTTTGCTACTGTCTATGTCCTTGAGGTTATCGTGTGATAGAAATACTGCATAATGATGTGCTACTGACCATCTCTTCCCAACCCTGCACTTAGTGACATCACTTCTGTAGCTTGAAATCAGCCGTGATTGGAGTATTTACATCACAAAAGTTGGTGAATTGTACAAATCCAGACTGGATCTCTTGTTCTGTTGATTATCTAGACTTTTAAAAAATGAAGGAGAAAATGTTATTAATATAGATTAAATTTAAAAGTGTGTTTTATCTCTATTCATCTCGTTGTGGATAACACAAAAAGTTGAGGAAATATTCTTCCTGTATTTTAAAACTGTTATCTAATTCAACTAAGACATTATTTGCCTCATTGACAAATGAAGTTCTGACATATGTCTTTTCTTTGTTGTTCTCCTTTCATTTTACTGGTTTGAAAATATCAGTCGAGTTTCACATGAGAATTATACTCATTCTTCAAATGCAGTCATAGACTGGCTATACATGAAGGAGTTCCATACATTACAACAGAAGCATTCTGTGAAATCAGTTGGCTATTTGGTTGGACATTACAATAAAGAGTATTATGTACTTTGTTATTATATGTAAATTGGTACACGTCCTTTATATCACTAAAATTTGTAATAAATATATGTAAATGTGTTACGCATACATCTTTTTCCAGGTTGCTGGTTGTTAAACATTTACCAACACACCACTGTTTAAAATCCAAATGGGCAGTGTCTGGCTAGCTTAGTTTGTAGAGCATGAGACTCTTAAAATCCAAATGGAAATCAAGGTGAGTGGTGACCTTGTGTAAATGGTGACATTTTTGCTTTCAATATGACAAGAGGATCAAATGCAGTATAGGAAATCTTCCTGATTACAGAATATGAAGTTGGGATTTTGAATGCTAGCTACTGTAGAACACTTGAAGGACAAAGTGTTTATTGGTTCTTGAAGCATGTGTACCACATTCAAAATAACTAATTAGAGGGTGTTGAAGAGAGGTGTTAAATATCATTAGAACCTCATCAAGGCTTTGGAGTCCAATGAATTGAAAGGTAGTTGAGTGAGGAGGAGCTTTGGACACAAAGCAGGCAGTTTAGTTATCCAAAGCATTTATGTCAAGTAGCAAATGCTTTGAGGATTTATCTATTTGCAGTTTTCTCTCAGAGCCTAATCCATGAGGAATACGGAGTGGGGGTAGGATGGAGGCTAGCCTTTATTTTGCATTGCTCTGAGAAGTAGTGCAATAAAAGAATAAATTCAGTGTTCTGGAAACATTATAAATGAAAAATCTTGTAATATGAAGAAAGGGTTTTTTTTTTTAAGTAGGATTAGAAATTCAAAGGAAAATGGTCTTCTCTTTCTATTTAACCAGCTAAGAAAGCTCAAGTAAAAGTATATTTTTGTGAGAGATTTTTGCTTAAAGAGAAGAGTTATTTCCATTCATCTGTTAAGACTCAGTGTTCAGGAATGTTTTGTTTAATCTACTTTAACTAGAAACAAAATGTGCTTGCTGAAGTTTGTAACTAGAATTGCAAGGTGATCTAATAACTTTGAAAGTCACTTTTAGTAAATGGACATCCAAGTTTTGTTAATGGAATGGTAAATGTGAAGAAATGAAATCCCAGTTGATGCCAGTTAATGTTAACTTAGGAAACAAAAAAATTTGGTGAGTTTTTCTTTAAAGTAAGTGTGTGTGTTTTAAAATGTCGACATGTCTGGTGTTGTGTTGTACATTTGCTTTGTGTCTGTGTGGGAAATGGTGAGGTATTATTAACATTATGGTTCCCTACCTCCAAGATCCATTCCAAAAATAATTTTATTAATCCTAAGAATGTAACTGTGGAAATAAAATGGCTTTTCAGTCCTGTGTTGACTTACGTGCCTACAATGTTGATTTGCTAATACCTGGAACTTCCAAATTAAATCTTATGGTATATGGGTGATTTATTGTAATCTCTCCTACAAGGAACTTCATCTTTAAAACTTTAGAAAATCACCCTAAGTTGGGGAATGAGGAGCATTTCTAATTCAAAGCAGGAGTCAGGCTAAGATCACATGTCTCTGTAGAGGAAAGAGGGGAGGTTTTACTTGTTGCATATGTTTTAAAAATATTTATAGATACAGCTGGACTTTTAGTACTTTACTTCTGGTTTTAACGATGGAATTCCCAAAGGACTGAAATTGTTCCAAACAGTCTGATCTGTGTCTGAAGTTCAAGAACAGTATATAGTGGATCTAGAAACTTTCATCCTCCTTGGAAACTTTGAATGGGAAAGCTGGCCTTTTAGTCCTGTGTTTCTTGAATTTCCTGTTAACAGAACACCTCTTTGCCTCCTATTCAGTCCTTAACCAACTGCAGACTGACTTTGGTCTTCTCTACTAAAACATTTTTTATATATGGTCATCAGTAAATTCCTAAGTCATAAAATCTAGTGATTTTCCTTATTTCCCATCCATCCAGTCACTGGTCATTTTATTCTGTGCCTATTATGTAACTTGATGCTAGGGATTCGTTAGTAAATGAGGCAGATATATTCCTTGACATCGTGGAGCTTTCGGTCTTCCAACACCATTGACCTTCGTCCCTCAAATTTCATGAAATCACCAACCTCTCATTTGTGAAATCATTCATTAATGGTTCTTTTTAAAATGCTGATTCCCGCCCCCACCTCTGCCTGCATGATTCTGCCTCAGGCCCACTCATTAGGTGATGATATATTTTCTTGATACTTTCTAGGTGATTTCATATGGCCAAGGCTTTCAGGTTACCTGACTATACACATATTGCATATATATATATGCTCAAATTAACTTCACATATAGTGATGTAGTATAATTGTAGACAGTTGTATTTTCTTTAGTTTTTAATAGCTTTATTGAGGTGTAATTCACATATAATGAACTGCTCATATGTAGACTTTACAATTTGATAAGTTTTGACATATGCATATACCCATGAGACCATTACCACTATCAAGATAATGAACATATCCATCACCCCCAGAAATTTCCTCCCGTCCCTTTGCAGTTCCTACCTCTATCACCTTCAGTCCCACCCCCATACCCTCCCCTGTCTCCAGGCAATCACTGAATTGCTTTCTGTCACTAGAGAATAGTATGCATTTTCTAGAAATTTACGTAAGTGAAATCATACAGTATGTACTCTTGTTTTCTTGGCATGGCTGCTTTCACGTAGCATAATTACTCTGGGGTTTATCCATATCATTGTGTATATTAACAGTTCCTTTCTTTTTATTGCTCTTACTATTCCATTCTGTACCACAGTTTGTTTATACATTCACAGATTGGTGGCCATTTGGGTTGTTTCTATTTTTTTTTGTTATTTTGAATATTTATGTACAAGTAGAGCATGCATTTTTTTCTCTTGGGAGTGGAATGACTGGATAATATGGTAGGTGTATGTTAAATGTTTTAAGAAAATGCCAAACAGTAATCAAAGTGGTTGTACCATTATACATAGCTACCAGCATTGTGTGAGAGTTCCATTGCTTCCATATCCTCTGTAATACTTGGGATGGTCAGTCTTTTTCATTTTGCGGTTCTAATAGTTGTATAGTGGTATCTCACTGTGGTTTTGAATTGTATTTCCCCAATGACCGATGATGTTAAACATTTTCATGTGTTTACTTGTCATCTATTTTGTCTCCTTTGGTTTAAATCCCTTGCCTATTTTTTTAAAAAAATGGGCTGTTTATTTTTTGTATTATTGAATTTTGAGAGTTCTTTATTCTGGATACAAGACCTTCATCAGATATATGATTTGCACATATTTTCTCCCAGTTTGTGGCTTGTCTTTTTATTTTCTTAACAATATCTTGTAAGAGCAGAGTTTTAAATTTTCATGCGTTCTAATTTATCAGTTTTTTAATGGTTATTCTTTTCGTGTCATATCTAAGAAATCATTTGTACTCCAAGGCTGCAGGTTTTTTCCTATGCTTTCTCATGGAAGAGTTATAGTTTTAGGTTTTACATTTAGGTCTCTATTAATTTTTGTATATGATGCAATGTATATAATAAATCATTTTCTTTTTTTTTTAAAGCTAATTGTTCCAGCACCATTTCTGGAAATGCTGTGCTTTCTGCACTGAATTGCTTTTGCATCTTTGTCAAAAATCAGTTGTCTATATATGTGTGGGTCCAATTTTAGAATCTCAATTATGTTCCATTGATTGTCTATCTTGGTGTTGCCAGACTAAGGACCATGGGACAAATACAACTCACAGCCTGTTTTTATACAGAGTTAAACAGAAATTAAGAGAAGAAGAAAAGAAGAAATGTGACAGAGACCATATGTGGTGTGCAAAGCCTAAAAATATTTACTATCTGGTCCTTCTCAGAAAAAAATTTCCTAAGCCTGGTCTATCTTGATGTCAGTACCGCATGTCTCGATTACAGTATCTTGAAATCAAGGAATGCTAATCTTCCAACTTTATTCTTTTTCAAAATTGTTTTGGCTAGTCTTTGTCCTTTTCATTTCCATATGAATTTTAGCATCACTTTGTCAGTTTCTTCAAAAAAGCACATGGATATTTTGATTTAGGTTGTATTGAATGTGTAGATCAGTTTGGGAAAAATTGACATCTTAGCAATATTGAGTCTTTTGTTTCATGAATATAGTATATTTCTTTATTTATTTAGGTTTTCTTTAATTTCTCTTAGAAATGTTTTGTAGTTTTCAGTGTACAGATCTTTAACATTTTGCCAGATTTATCCCTATGTATTTTTGATTCTGTTGTAAATGGTGTTGTTTTATTAATTTTAATTTCTGTTCCTAGCATATACATATATAACTGATTTTTTTATATAACTGATTTTTATATATTTATCATGTATCCTGTAACCTTGATAAACTCACTTATTAGTGCTAGTGGCTGTTTTGTGGATTCATTTGTATAGATGACAATGTCATCTGTGAATAAAGATAGTTTTACTTCTTTCTTTTCAGTCTGGATGGCTGTCATTTTGTTTTCTTGTCTTATTGCACTGTCTACAGTCTTCAGTGCAGTATTGAATAAAAGTGGTGAGAGTGCCAGTCTAAGTGACTGCCATCACCATGGGTGTCAATGTGAGCAGATGGCACCAGGGACTATGCACCCTTCCCCCACTCCTTAAGTCCCCCAAGAAAAGGAGGAAACAGAAATCCCCAAAGCCACTAATGGCATCTTCTCTATGCCAGGCACTTGTTCTAGGCACTTGTATTACAGCAATAAATAAAACATAAAAATCTCCAAAAAAACAAAGTGGTGAGAGTGGACATCCTTACCATTTTACTGATCTTAGGTGAAAAACATTTAGTTTTCCACTATTGTTTAGTATGTTAGCTGTATGTTTCCTGTAGATGCCCTTTATGAAGATGAGGAAGATCCTTTCTACTTCTTGTCTGCTGAGAGGTTTTATCAGAAATAGATACTAGATTTTTGTCAGCTGTTATTTATGAATCTATTGAAATGATCGTATGATTTTTTTTTCTTTTTTAGTTTGTTAATATGATAAATTTCACTGATTGATTTTCAAATGTTAAACCAGCCTTTTATTCCTAGGATAAATACCACTCCATCAGGATGTATTATCCTTTTTGTATATTGTTGAATATGTTTATTATTCCGTAGTTTTCTTCCAATTACTTTGGTTTTAATATCAGGATAATTCTGGCATTCTAGGATGCCATTTTTTTGGGAAAGATTTTGTGTAGTATTAATATTAATTTTCTCTTAAATATTTGGTAGGATCTATCAGTGAAGCCATCTGGACCTAAGTTTTCTTTGTGAAAGGTTTTTAACTGCAAATTCAGTTTCTTTAATAAATAAAGGACTGTTCAGGACTATTTCTTCTTTTTTTTAAATTTATTTACTTTATTTATTTTATTTTTGGCTGTGTTGGGTTTTTGTTGCTGCGCGCAAGCTTTCTCTAGTTGCGGCAAGTGGGGGCTACTCTTTGTTGCAGTGTGCAGGCTTCTCATTGCGGTGGCTTCTCTTTTGTGGAGCACAGGCTCTAGGTGCACAGGCTTCAGTAGTTGCAGCACACGGGCTTGGTAGTTGTGGCTCACGGACTCTAGAGCGCAGGCTCATTAGTTGTGGCGCATGGGCTTAGTTGCTCCATGGCATGTGGGATCTTCCTAAACCAGGGCTCGAACCTGTGTCCCCTGCACTGGCAGGCGGATTCTTAACCACTGCGCCACCAGGGAAGCCCAAGACTGTTTCTCTTGAGTGAGCCTTGGCAGTTTGTATCTTTCAATTGATTCATCCATTTCAAATTTATTGGCCTAAAATTGTGCATATTTCCTTTATATATTGTTTATATGTTTGCTGAATATTTTTAGAATCTGCTCTGATGTGACATTTCTAATTTTTGGTATTAGTAATTCATGCCCCCGTGCTTTCTTTCCCTGATTAAGCTGGCTACAGGTATCAGTTTTACTGATCTTGTCAAAGAACCAGCTTTTCGTTTTATTGATATTCTTTATTATCTTTCAGTTTTCTCTTTCACTGATTTCTGCTCTTATTTCCTCTATTCTTCTTACTTTTGTTTTTATTTGCTCTTCTTTTTCTAGGTCCTTATGGTAGAAGCTGAAGCCATTGACCTGACACCTTTCTTCTTTTCAAATATAGTTAGTGCTATATATTTCCTCCTTAAGTACTATTTTAGGTTTATCCCACAAATTTTGATAGGCTGTGTTTTCACATTCATTCAAATCAAAATACTTTCTAATTTCCCCTTTGATACCATTGTGGTCAGAGAATGTACTTTGTATCACTTGAATCCTTTTATATTTATCAAGACTTGTTTTATAACCTAGAATATGGTCTATCTGGATAAATTTTCCATGTGAACTTGGAAAAAATGTATTTTGCTGTTGTTGAATGGGGTGTTCTATAAATGCCAATTATTGTTGATTGTGTTCTTCATATCTTCTATAGCCTTTCTGACTGTTTACTTGTTACATCAGTTTTTGAAAAGGGATATTGGAATATCTATGTTTGTATATTTGTCTACTTCTCTTTTTAGCTTTATCAGTTTTTGCTTCATTTATTTTCAAGCTTTGTTATTAGATGCATAAACGTTTAAGATTTTTATGTCCTCTTGATGAGTTGAGTATTACGAAACATTTTTCTTCTGAAACTTACTTTGTCTTATATTAATATAGCTACTAAAGTTTCTTGTAATTTGTACTAGCTTGGTGTGTCTTTTCCATTTTTTTTTTTCCTTTTTTTTTTTTGCGGTATGCGGGCCTCTCACTGTTGTGGCCTCTCCTGTTGTGGAGCACAGGCTCCAGTCGCGCAGGCTCAGCAGCCATGGCTCACGGGCCCAGCCGCTCCGCGGCATGTGGGATCTTCCCAGACCAGGGCACGAACCCGTGTCCCCTGCATCGGCAGGCGGACTCTCAACCACTGCGCCACCAACAACCTATTTGTTTCTTTACATGTAGAGTATGTTTCTCATAGAGAGCATGTGTTTAGGTCCTTTTTGTTTTTATTGAGTCTGACAATCTTTGCCTTTTTAATTGTGGATATTTAGATCATTTACATTCTGTACGATTGTTGATATGGTTAGTTTTAAATATTTTATTCTCTGTATTTTTTTCTACATTTTCATCTTTTCCTCATTTTCTTCTGACTTTTTAAAATCAGTTGAATATTTTTTATGATTCCATTTTATCTCCTTTCTTGGCTTAATAGCTGTAACTCTTTGTTTTCTTATTTTAGTTGTTGCTTTAGGGGTTATAGTATATCTTATCACAGTCTACCTTCAAGTAATGTTACACAATTCATATGTAGCATAAGAACCTTGCAGTAGTATATTTCCATTTCTCCCTTCTCTTTATGTTCTTGTTCTCATATATTTTTTACTTCTATGTATGTTGTAAACTCCATAGTACCTTGCTACTGATTTATAATTAATTATATTCTGAAGGGACTTAAATAACAAGGAAAAAATTTATACTTACCTGTGTTGTTATACTAGCACCTCATTCTTTGGTGCAGATCTGTATTTTTGTGTTATCACTTGTCTTCTGCCTAAAGGACATCCTTTAACATTTCTTATAGTGCAGGTGTGGGGCGATTAGTTCTTTCAGCTTTTGTAGTTTTGAAAAAGTCTTCATTTTACTTTTATTTTTGCGAGACATTTTAATTGTGTACTGAATTGTGGGTTGATAATTTTTTTCTACCAGTACGTTAAAAATATTCCACTGTTTGCTCAATTGCATTGTTTTCCATGGCAAAATCAGCTATCATCCTTACTTTTTCCTCTATATATAATGTGTCTTTTTTTTTCTGTATGCTTTTAAGAGTTTCTCTATTATTCATTTTGAACAATTTGATTATGACCTACATTGGTGTAGTTTTCTTTATGTTTCTTGTGCTCAGGGTGCTTTGACCCTCTTATATTTGTGGGTTTATAGTTTTTGTCAAATTTAGAAAATTTTCAGCCTATTTTGATTATCTTCACCTAATTGTTTCCTTTCCTAACGGTCCAATTTCATAATATACTAATGAAGAAATTTTCAAATAGTCCATATAGAAGTTACTACCAAGCATTTGATATTTAGAGTGACAGTCTAGTCTCAACACTTGGAACAAAACACTGTTTTCACATTTAAACTCTGGGATTGGTGAGGTTTTAAAGGAAGCTCGTGTATTAGAGCCTCTGCTTTTATGATCACGTGTTTTCCTTTTCGGCTTACGTACCTCCTGATATTCTTGGAAGTTAGGTGAGGAAAAAATGGTCCTCAAGCCTGAGATGGTGGCTGGCCATCTGGATACTGTGGTGATTATCTGAGCACCTACTTTCAGTTCTGAGTCACATCAGCACTAAATTTCCTAAAGTGCTATCTGTATCTTCCCAGTGTTGTATTTATATGAAGGCTGCCATCTTGTTAGAATGTAAAATTTAGTGGAAATATTTCTAGGTGTGTACTTTGTCCCAGTCCTATAATTTGCTCTGGTGATATACAAGGGGAAGAGCCTTAAATATTCATCTGCTGGTTAACAAGTAGAGGGTGTTACTCTTTTAATCTCACTTATATTTTGCTATATCTATAACAGGGAAAAGTTCTGTAAACAGCAGTCAAATCCCTCAAATTATATGAATGCGTTCCTTACAGGTCGATGACTAAGGAGATGGCTGTATAAAAATGATACTTTCAGCAGTACATTTTTATTCTCTTCCTTTTTAGTAAACGGGCTTTGGCAGATGAAAAGGAATCTCTGCTATAGCTCAGATTTCCTATGTTAGGCATACTTCAGCCATAAACTTAATTATCACAAGAATTTTCAAATGACTCCAACTCTTTCTGCACTTGGTACCAGAGAATACCAAATTCTATTTTTGAGCTGATAAAATCCTCCTTCTGAAAGCATTTGTTTATTATATTACAGCTTCACATGAGCTGCGCTCCATCCTGACCCTGTGTTAAGTGTCTGTGGTAGATTTCATTACATCCATATACTGGAAGTCCTGCCAATATACTGGCAGCAAAATCCTAGTGGAAAATAAATGGCAGTAAAAAAGAGAAATGATAGCCTCTGTGAGTGGTGAGGAGCCCAGCTTTACTGAGACTGGACAGCCCCAGAGCAGTGACTTGGCATGCAGACATGAGCTTAAGACAGTGTGAGTGAAAGCTGATACTGGAATAACGACTCCGTGGCACAGACATGGGAATAATTTAATTAATTGCACTGAAATTTCTTTGATGAATAGTTATGTGGTGATAAGCATGAGGTCGAACAGCAGAATGAGTTTCAGCTTTTTAATGGGGCAGCACAGCTGCAGTTTTGGACGCCTTCCCACTTTATTTTTCCTTGCAGCTCTCCACCGATTTACTCATCCACTTCTCTCCAGCTAAGCATCCCAATAGCGGGGCTCCCTCTCCATGTCTGCTGAGCTGAGGGGCAAGTACATTTGGCCATGGGAAGAAGGCTGGTGACTGGTTTGAAATAAAAACCAGATCAAACGAAAATTGTAGGATGGTTTCCTTATAATGGCTGTACCTCCCCTCCTCCCCAAATCTCTAGGATGCTTTACTTCTAAGTTGTACAAAGATTTTAATAAAAATTTCTTGTCCCTGGAGAAAGAGGCATGTCTTTGTTGTCAGAGAGCTGGAGGGAAATGAGCAATGCAGCCCAGCTGGAGCACTAACATTAATCCCATGATTCCTAGCCCGTATTTTCAGACAGATCAATCACTTATGGCTGTAACCAATCTCTCACCATTTTCTTGCTGTGCAGGGCTCCATTTCCAGACTTGGCAGCTGACATAACCTTCCAACTTGATAGAACTTCAGCTGCACATCTCTTCAGGTCTGCTGCCTCCATTCATTGAGGTTATACAAATGAGTTGTTAAATAAAAATCAAAAGTCAAAATTGTGGGTGGTAATCTCTGCTTGGCTCAGTAACACCCGTGGATCCTAGGCAACATCGTCAGTTGAATTTTTTTTTTAAACTGGATGAATGATTCAGTTGTCTTCCTTCCTTCACTTTTATGGACAGGCTTTGCATGAGAGAAAAGCCACCTCTAGAGGGAAGAAATTATCCACAGTGGATGCATTTCTTACCAATTTATAAGTTGAAAGATTAACTCAGAATAGAGAGAAAGGAGATTATGAGGAGACACGAAGGGCATGTACAGGTGAGCTGTGTCTAATGCATTTCACACGGAGTGAGTCACCCCTTTTCAGCTGCTAGGCTGCCTAGGCTTAAGGCCAGGAGATTCTGTATCAAAAATAAGTGACCTTGCTAACACCCAGGTGGCAGAGAACATGTAAGCTGTTTATAGAGTATGTCATTGTGTGAATATAGAAGTTCTGTCAAGCATCTAAACTCAACAGCCTTTGAGGACTTTACCCAGAATTTATTTAGAAGGCTTCAACAGAAGTACTCCATGTGTTGAAGCCTTCACAGCTATGTCAAGCCTTCCTGGAAGAGGTGATTAGGGACCAGATGAAGGAAATTACAGAATTTTGTGATTTGACTCATGACACACAGGTGTGCAGCTGTTGGTAAAGCATGTATTGTTCTCTTCTGTGCTCTCCTCTTTCATTGTCTTCCCATCATTCCCATTTCTACGACATGCAGCCCTTTGAGGACATTTCCATTTTCCCTGTAGTAACCAACTGTGAAAAACTTACAGGAAGGAAAAAGGAAAATGTGGACCTCTAGAGAAGATAAATGGTTTAATATTCAACCTAAGGGGGATTCATGTATTTATATACATATTTGTGTGTGTGCCATGAGTGCTTGTTTTGTATATTACTGCATGCTTTGGAAGCCTTGTCCTACTTGGGACCCATTAGTGGTGTCCTTTTGGAACAAATATTCACAAACTCTGTTAACAATTAGGGAGGTGAATCCCTGCTGGTACAGGCTGACAGCCGCAGATTCCCCTTGGGCTTATATTACTTTGGATTGATTCTAAAGAAGCAAAGGAAACATGCAGAACATACTTGATTGATTTGAAAGTTAAAAACCTGTCTATGCCTATTTTCCTCCCCATTTTTACTCTAGCCCTTCTTAGGCATCCCATAGCGAAGAGTAAAACATAAGTCATACAGTACTGTAAGGCGCTGCCACAACTCTCGCCCTACTTTGGACTTTGTTTCTTGTGGATCTGCATTTTATTACAGTTCCTTAAGTAGTATGGAAAAGACTCACTGGTAGCCATGCATGACAGTCCCCCATCCTCAGAGCCTGCCAACAAGTGAAAGTTTGAGAGAGAGTAAGAAATAAAAGAGGGGTGAGATTTATAGTTAGTGAGTTCAAGTTGCTTTCCCCCTCCTTGGAATGTTGCCCGTCTTATTAGGTGTTCTTTAGTGAAACAAAATGCGGTGGTAGTTTGGAGAAATTATGGATACTTTCCAGCAGTCCCCCTTCCCCTCCCCACCCCACCCCACCCAAAAAAAAAAGGCTTAGAAGTCTATAAGCCTTCCCCCTTGGCTGCAGTTAGGAAGCCACTTGACAGTATAATAGGCTTTTGGAAGTGGGTGCAATGGTTTGTGTGTTCTGTTTGATGTTGCAAATACCAAGCCCTCAGGGAGATCTGCAAAGAGGATGCTCTGTTCTTAAAGAAAGGAAAAGATTAACCTGAATCGTGAACTGAAAAACTCCTGAATTCTAAAGGACTTAGGTGCAAGCAAGGAATGATCTCATTTACTTCTGTGGAAATAACATTTGGCAAGCTGCCTGCCACTGCTACAGACAAGCCAGAGGGCTGGGCAAATATTTTTTAATGATTTTTGACTAATGAAAGGCAATCACCAATAAACTCGAGAGGATTAGGTCATAGGTTAAGGGTGGGTGTGGGTGGGTGTCTATGTGGTTAAGGCTTTCTTTGTAGATATGTATACTCGTACACACATTTGTACTCATACACACATAACAGTCTTATAAACCTTGTATACTTCTTGGAGCCTACCTAATAATGCTTTGCTTTATATTCAGAGACAGTGTTCCATAGTGCTCATTATGAGAGCTTTTGACACATCTTATCTTGGAGATATTTTTAGGAGTGGTAATGAGTGGGCATTGAGCTATACATTCATTTAACAGACATTTATTGAGTACCTACTGTATGCCAGATACTATGCTAGGCACTGGGGATACAATGGTGAGAAAAAAGACGTGCAGTCTCTGCTCTACTGTGGTTTCTCAACTGTTGGAGGGACAGACTAAAATAAATAATCATGTAACTGTATACTCACAAATTTTATATTGGCTTGGAATTCAATAAAAATGTATTAAGCATCTTCGAATGCTCTAAACTCTGTGATAGGCTCTTAAAAGAAAAAAGCACCTCACCTAATTCCTGTTGAAGTCAGTGGTTTGCAGTTTACAAGGAATAAACTGGCTGTGTTTGGTTATGGAATTGAGTAAAGCCACTTGATCCACACTAGCTCTAGATAGTAATTTAGCACACAGGTCTAAGAGCAGCAAGATAGCATTCTCGCAGGATGTGTGGTTATAGACATACATAAGCCTGATGTATTTACTGAAGATATTCTTATATTGCCCTCTTCACTTGTATCTCCACAACTTCGGGTTTAAGACCTGGTCTGCTTCTTTCTGGCTGTGTGAACTGGGACAGATAGTCAGCCTCTCTGAATAGAGTTTTACATCTGCAAACTGGAGGTAGTTCTAATGCTTCATAGGATTATGAAGTTTGAACGAAGTCATGTATGTGGAGGTACTTTGTAAAGGACAAGACTTGGGTTAGATTGTATTATTTTCACTGTCATTCAGATTTTCTAGAGGGAATAACATTTATTGAGACCAACTATATTCCATTTTCTTAAATCGGGAAAAAAAAAAATCAGAAGAAAGATAGTGCTGAGTTCATGTAGAACTTGGAAGCCATCGGATCTTTCCTCTATCGGGTAGAAGAATTTGAATATAACATTGAAATTAGGGTAGAAATGAAGTTTCCCTACAGGTGGAATAACCAGCATCAACATGTATGTACTATCCTTAGAATGTGGTCTTGTGGCAGCAGTGACACTAAGCTTTGCTGGCTTGAATTTGTTCCCCCTAGAAACGGGTGAAATTGAAAAGAATCATTATGAATGCATTCTCAGTGACTGGGTTCTGACACCTTGGCCAAGAGGTTCATACTCTGCAGCATTGAATAAAGTGGTATAATTAAAATAAGAATGAGAAATACGAAGCCACACAAGAAGAGTCATTATTTAAACAGCGAACCTTCATGTGAGATTACACTGGGTGATACTCATCTGCAAAGTTGTGTTTTCTGGGAGGAGAATCAATATGAATATAAGAAGTCAGCGTGCTTCCTGCAGTGCATTTTGTGTCTGCGTGAACTGTGATGTGATCTCTTGGCCTTTTGAATCATTTTGTTTAAAGGCCTTCATAGATCATTCTGTCCTTGGTGGTGGGTGACTTTTTCCTAAGATTCTCCCTAGGTAGACTAAACTGAAAAAGCACATGCCTTTTGATCTTTACTTTGCATGTTTTTATGTGTATGCATGCATACGTGTAATATATAAAGGTCATCACAAAGCAGGCTGGGCACTTAGCACTTTCACTAACTCCACATGGTCAGAGACTGAATTGGAGAGGATATTTCTTTCTCCTTACTTTGTCATTGACATCTAATACTGAGTATATCTGTGCAGTTAATAAGTGGTGTGTCTTACAATCAATTTGAATATTTAACTCATCTCTGTATTCTACACATTGCCAGCCCTATTCCTGGCTGATAACAGGCACTCCATAATTAGTGAATGAGATTTGCCTTTGCTCCTTTTCCTTCCTGCCACCCTGACTTCAAGTTAGTTCAGGTCTGAATGGCTTGCTGGTAACCGAGAGCTAAATTTAATGTTAATCCAGGGTCAAACGCTGATCCACACATTTGAGGCTTAGCTGCTCCCACCATGCATGTACAGATAGTCATCAGGCTGCTCCCTTCTGGGAGAAAATGTAGCAGTCTAGAGAGCACCACAGTCCAGCGGGTGGAGCTACTGGTAAGTCTGTACTAGAACAGATCAGGTTGCAGCTACCTTAGAGTATTTGCTAATGGAAACTCTGCCTAAGGCAGCATCTTAAATAATATGTACAATGGGCATGGTGTCTCCAAAACACATTGCAACATTTATTAGCAGGGTGTGAGCTAAGGTAAACTCCCATTAAAAAAAAAAAAATCTTTGTAATGGTTAGCAGGGGCCCAGTATAATTTAAGGTATTCTTTGGAGTTTATCAATATAGCCTCATAAAAAGCCTGAATATAAGGGAACTGTGACTTTAAGTCATTAGAAGCCCAGTGGTTTGATAAAATAACAGGAAACAGACAATTTATTATGAGCAGTCTCAGTAGCTCTAGATTATCTATAAAACTTTTACGGCCTTCCCCAAGTGGCAAGAAGCCATAAAACTTGACTGAATGAGGGACTTGTTAATTTACTTGTTAAAGCAAATTAAAAATTTATAAGTGCTTTTAGGTAAATGAGATCTCTCATTGCTGCCCTTGCGGGGCCCTGGAGTCCTAAGAGGGGAGAGTGGCTATGCTCAGACACCACTGTAGAACAATAAAAGCTATTAAATTGTTCCAGTTTATTACAACAGAGCTGTGCAGCTGTTGCCATGGCTAGCTGTGGGGTACCAGTGGTTGACAGCCTGGAATTTCACTAGGTTTTCTGTCTCACTCAAGAAAGAAAAAAAGGAAAGGGATGATTTTTTACCTTTGCAATTCTTTAGTAGTTGGTGTTATAGACCATGTCTTTTATTTTTTCTTGGCCTCATGAACCCAGAGGTTTTAAGCTACTTTTTCCTGTTCCCAGAAGTGTTTCTTTTAATTCCACAAATTGTCGGTACTTATAAATTCCTACCCATCATCATACCTTTTAGCCATTTAGTCCATGGACAAAGCCCCACACCCTAGGGTGTTTCTATAACCTCATCAACATTTCTTTTAAAAACTCTCTCTCTTTTTCCTTTCCCTTATCTAGCTTGGAGGTTAGGAGAAGGAGGTAAGAAAGGGAATCTGGTACATGTTCTTGTGGATTCAATTACAAAGGCTGTGTGGAATCAATATTTTTTTAGAATTGAAAACTTAAAGGTAAAGGTAAACTTTCCCTCCTTTGGTTGAAAAATCAACTTAGGTTAAAATTCTTGGATCTAAATATCTTCCTTGATTTTTTTCTGTTTCTCACTCATTGAATTTCTTCCAGAGGTAACTGGAGTAACAGGTTTTTGAGTATTGACTTTGGCTGGTGGGGGTCCTTTTTCAGCTTAAGGTCCTGTAGCTCAGGGGTTCTTGTTCTTGCCTCTCTTGGACTTGCTTCACAGCAAGCAGTCTTCTCTCTGCTCTAGTGATAGCAAAGATTTCAGGAAATAGAAAATAGCTTATTCTTTCACATAGATCAGAAGGTTTCATTTAGGAAGACCTTTTGCATTTGTATGGCAAAAAAAGTATGTTGTGTCTCAATTATAGACCCTATTTAATATTAAATAAAAAGGATGGATATCACAAGTCTACTTAAATTTTGAAGATCTCTTTAGAAAAGTGAGGTTCTGAAAACATTTTCTTCTGGTAATATTTCCAGTCACTGCAGTGGAAAAGTATGTTTTATTAACTTTTAGAACAGAAATGATAAAAAGGCATAATTGGTACAAGTGTTTATTCTTCTGTAGTATCCGCCCTTCAGTTACTTACATACATATTCATATCTCTGATTTGGATTCCATCTGAAACTACCTTTGAAAAGCATATTGAAAGTAAGTGTCACAGAAAGTTGGGGGTTAGAGGAAAAGCGATAAAAAATGGCCAATAAATAATATGCTTAAATAGTATTCCAGGGTTTTAGAAAGCATAAGTTTCAAGCAAGAAGATTCCTTAAGGTTAAAATTTGTTTCGATAGTGACTCTTCTCCTGGTCATGATTATTTTAGAAATACCGCTGTGTGCTTATTGTATCTCTCATTGAACTTCATGAACCTCTTACTCTTTTGAATCTTAATGTCTTTTGCATTTGCAGTCTTTCATCTTCAAAAATGCTTGGTTATAGCCATCTTTACACAAATTATCTTTGTGCTTTAGGTACTTTTTGGATTTGGTCTGACATTCTTATGGATGGAACTTTAAGAGTGGAGCTTAAATAGATCTCTTTTTATTGTATTACCCCATAGACGTGACCACAGGAAGCAGAGAGCTTTAATGGCTGTTCCATTCTTTTGTTCAAGACGACCAAACTGAATTGCAAGTATAGAAAAAGTTGATAAATTTTAAAAATTTGAATAAAAAAAGCAAATGAATTTGGGCCAAAGGTCAGTTGCTGAGGAACCACTGTAGTTTCTGAGGAGATCCAGAAAGGACTTTGTTACAATAAGGCAGTAACGAGGTACCCAAAGATAGCTATAATGAAGTACTGATACACTTTTCACAGTAAAATAGCAGTGCTTCAAAAATATTTGTTTCTAACAGAGTTCACATTAGAAATTTAGTGTATATGCTTACTCGTTAGTAATATTGATATGTTGTATAATGATTATTTAATTGCTAATTTTCCTATGCTAATTGATGTTTTTCTATAAAACTGAATTCTTTAGCTCTTTACATTTATTGAATGCCATCTGGCTTATGAATTTTCATGAGAACTGCCAAAAAAAGGTACAGACCCCTCCCCCATCTTTCTTCTAAAAAGGTAGTAAGTAAATATGTATCCATAATGACTTTTTAATGTGTCATCAGGGATTTCTTCTTTTTCCCCCCCCTGTGGAAATAAAATATCATTTCACTAAAAATATTTCCTCTCTCTACCAACTTGAATTTCCTTCCCATGTCATCACTAGCCATTGCTATGACAATATACCCTTTTATTCTTCTAAAAAATATTCTCTGTATTATTGCTCTGGTTAAGTATTTGGCAAATAATACATTTAAAATATGTTTATCTTGATTGCTAGGCAAAACCCCACAATTATTTTGTAGTTTTAAAAGTAGCTTTATGTATTTATCCATAACATTTTTGTTTAAAGCCATCATTAAGCTTTCATGGTACAGGAGCAAAGAAGTATGAAGTAGATGCTGCATACAATCTTTTTACTTTGCATTATTTAGTGTTTTTGGTGATTTCTTTTTACAACGAGCTATGAGCTCTCTGGCATCTCTATGTAGGTAGTTTTAGAATGTAATTTCTTTGCTTAGATAACATATGTATATGTGTATGTGTATATATATGTACATTGTCTTAGTCCATTTTGGCTGCTATAACAAAACATCGTAGACTTGAGTGGCTTATAAACAACATAAATTTATTTTTCACAGTCCTGGAGGCTGGGAAGTCCAAGATCAAGGAGCAGGCAGATTCTGTGTTTGCTAAGGGCCTACTTCGTGGTTCAGAGGAGATAGCCTTCTTTTCCCGTTTTCTCACACGGTAGATGGAGTGAGGGAACTCTCTGGGATCTCTTTCATAAGGGCACTGATCCCACTCATAAGAGCTCCACCTCATAGCCTAATCACCTCCCAAAGGCCCCACCTTCTAATAACATCACATTGGGGATTAAGTTTCAACATACGAATTTGAACGGGAAGCAAACATTCAGTCTATAGCATACATGCACGTGTATATTTATTATAGGCAGGAACACTAGAATTTAGCAGAGCTTTCTGGATAAGTAGTATAGGCTACATGCTTCTCTACTTTTTTCCCCTCTGATAATCTTATACTAAATTCAGAGCTAGGAATAACAGTTAAGCTATAAACCGGACAAGAACTGCTTGATACCTATAGATTTTGAATAAGAAGTAAAAGTAGCTTATCGATTAGAGTTTATTGTTTTAACCTTACCATTAAATTAATCTAAATTTCTTACTTCAGATGGCTAAAGTAAATGAAATTGTATTCTCAATTGCTTGGCTGGGTCTCATGTGACCAAAACAATCCTACCCCATATTAAAACGTATTTTGATTATTAGTCATTCTGTGAGGAAATTTGAAATAGTTTTATAGAATTTAGTTCCTAGATTAATACATTTAATATATTAAGATTCAGCTACATTAGATTATGTATCAGTTGTTCAGAATTGAGAGACACAGTTATAAAAGTAACCAAGATAGGGACTTCCCTGGCGGTCCAGTGGTTAAGATTCCGTGCTTCCACTGCAGGGAGCGCAGGTTTGATGCCTGGTAGGAAAACTAGGATCCCACGTGCCATGTGGTGTGACCGGTAAAATAAGTTAATTAATCAATCAATTAATTAATTAATTTAAAAAACCCAAGATATGTGATGGTATTTACTTAATTTTTTCCATTACAAAGATATCAGAATAATTATTTATAGCTAATTTGCTAATTGCTCACCCTGAAATATTTGGTCACTAAATTACAAAATGTTGTTATTTGCCCAGAAGAACGGTCACATTGTGGTTGGTTATATAACATGTCTGCATTGCCCATGAATGATAATGACACTCTGGAGGATAGCATAATATTGTGGAATCACACACACACTAGGATAAAAGGCCTGGCTGTGAACCCTAGGTCTGCCTCTTCATATCTGTTTAACCTTGGGTTAAAACATGCCTCTACTTACTTTGCCTTAAAATGGTAATAATTATGTTTGCCTCACAGTTGTTGTGAGAAGAACCTATAGCTTAGTGCAGCAAATTGTAGACACTGCCTTAAGGACAATAAACGCAGTATTCAGCCAGGGACCAAGGATCATATTATGTAGCTCTGCTCACCACCACCTCTGTAGATGCCTTTGGTTGGGTCATTCATCTCTGAACTTTAATTTCTTTGTCTGTAATGGGGACACAGTACAGTTTACTTTGCTTACCACAGAAGATTTATGTGAGAATTAAATTTGGTAAATTGTGTACAATTTGGGGAAAGTTATATTATAGCAAACAAATATGTACAGTATTATTATAATCATAAAAATGAAAGCAGCTTAATGGTAACTGGTAACTGTCTTAACCTGCCAGATATGAGAATGCGATATGTCTAGTTGTCTTTCAGTGTTCTTGTGATTGTTGCCTTTACATGTTGTTACAGCGGTAGAAGCTGCAGTCTGGGATATTTTTGGCAGTCTGAGTCAAAAGTCAGCTGCATTATTAAACAAATAAACCGTTTTAAGAAACCGCTCAATGAGAGTTTCTGTTGTATATTAAGGGGCTAATGTGGCATGGGTTTTGGGGAGAAAACACCTAATTAGAAAACTGGATCTGTTCTTAAATTGCGAATGTGTGTACATCAAAGCCATCATAAGAATAAATTTAAGTCTGATAGTGTACGTGGGTTCAGTACACATTGGCGAAATACCCTGCTGATTGCTGATTGAAAACAGTTGTTAATTCTCTACTTCACTAAATTCAGAGTGGAAAAACTTTCCTTAATAAAGAACAGATTGAGGAGATCCAAGACCTTACTGTGTGGGAATTAATGGCAGATGCATATACTGGTAGTTAAAATGTTTCATTAGATGTTAATGTCTTGCTGTGTTTTTAATTGTTCAGGAATTAGCCTCCAGAATATTAAAACCATCTGTTTGTTATCATGATGAAACAGAATGCTTAAATAGTTATTAATTTGTGTTTCTTGTCTTTTTTTTTTTTTTGAGGGATAATCTGTAAAACTTTGATCTGTTCAGAGTTTAGGGAATTTGGAATGTGGAAGTGAAAGAATTTTAAAACACACCACTGTCCCAAATAGCTGTAGTTTTTTTTTCCTACCTGCTGTGCATATATTATGTGTATTCTTTTTAACTTTATTTTTTTTAAGTAGGATGAGTTGTTTCTTTTTTTCCATGATGTGATGAGGATGTCATAGAGCTGTTTTCCCTTAGAACTTGCTGATGACTTTATATTCAATATCAAGGGAGATTTTATACATTTGGAGGGATGAAGGGAAGCTGAAATTTCTAAGGACATGTTGTTCTTTCTATGCTCCACTGGCTCTGTCTAACGACTGAGGGCTAGTCCTTATCGAGTCAGGCTGGTGTTGGTTTTAGTCCTGCCTCTGCTGTTTTCTGCTTTTGTGACTTTGTTAGGATTACTTAGTCTTTTTCTGGTTTGGTTTCTTCATCTGTAAATTGGGAAATAAAATATAATTTACAGAGCTTTTCTGATTCTTAGAAATAATACGAAGATTGCATATTCTGTTATAGTAGGCACATTAATTGCTTCATTTCTTAGTTACATGGAGCCAATGAGATATTCTAGGTACCAGTGAGAATATATGTTAGCAATATAGCTGCAAGAGCCAAGAACAGACCCTTCATTTACTAGCCTTTCCCTCATGTTGATAGCCAAACACTGGTGTGTTGACGTCCTTACCCTGAAAATGAGCTAGTGTCATCTTATCTCTAGTTATCTGCCAGATGGGTGGATCTCCAAGGGAGAGAACACACCTCCCTTTGCATGGGATTCCAGTTTATGTTTCCAAGGGGTCTAGTATTTGTATTCTCATGTCTGAGTTCAGTTAAGAAAAATGGTCAAGTTCTTTCTTCATTAATTTATGCAAATCAGGTAAAATCATGCCAAGAGTTGGAAACTATGTATTTGAATATTTCTGCATCTTAGAGAAATGCCATGTGTTTTGACCAAGAATTTCTGATAGTGGGGAAATTTATGACTCTCTATGTAAGCTTTCTTTACCTTACCTGCCACTCATTCAAAATTGAATTATCCCATTCCCTATGTCTATTTTGTCCAGGTTAAAAATGGGAGAGGCTTCATAGCTTGAAATCTTCTGGAGCCGAGTGAAAATCACTATATTGTAGTGAAGTTTGTTGTAAACCTTGAGTCTCCAGTTCAGGTTCCTCATAGGCCAGGCAAAGGATGCAAATGAGTGATGCAGGACAGCGTAGTGTATGGGGACCTCCTTGGCACAGTGCTAAAATCACCCTGTATAACTTCAGAGTTAATTCACCTAGTGCTACCATGATCAAGTGGGGATCATTCCAGGAATGCAAGGATTCTTCAATGTATGCAAATCAATCAACGTGATACACCATATTAACAAATTGAAGGAGAAAAACCATATGATCATCTCAATAAATGCAGAGAAAGCTTTCGACAAAATTCAACACCCATTTATGATAAAAGCCCTGCAGAAAGTAGGCATAGAGGGAACTTCCGTCAACATAATAAGGGCCATATATGACAAACCCACAGCCAACAGCATCCTCAATGGTGAAAAACTGAAACCATTTCCACTAAGATCAGGAACAAGACAAGGTTGCCCACTCTCACCACTCTTATTCAACATAGTTTTAGCCACAGCAATCAGAGAGGAAAAGGAAATAAAAGGAATCCAAATCAGAAAAGAAGAAGTAAAGCTGTCACTGTTTGCAGATGACATGATACTATACATAGAGAATCCTAAAGATGCTACCAGAAAACTACTAGAGCTAATCAATGAATTTGGTAAAGTAGCAGGATACAAAATTAATGCACAGAAATCTCTGGCATTCCTATACACTAATGATGAAAAATCTGAAAGTGAAATTAAGAAAATGATCCCATTTACCATTGCGACAAAAAGAATAAAACATCTAGGAATAAACCTACCTAAGGAGACAAAAGACCTCTATGCAGAAAATTATAAGACACTGATGAAAGAAATTAAAGATGCTACAAATAGATGGAGAGATATACCATGTTCTTGGATTGGAAGAATCAACATTGTGAAAATGACTCTGCTACCCAAAGCAATCTACAGATTCAATGCAATCCCTATCAAACTACCACTGGCATTTTTCACAGAAGTAGAACAAAAAATTTCACAATTTGTATGGAAGCACAAAAGACCCCGTATAGCCAAAGCAATCATGAGAAAGAAAAACACAGCTGGAGGAATCAGGCTCCCTGACTTCAGACTATACTACAAAACTACAGTAATCAAGACAGTATGGTACTGGCACAAAAACAGAAATATAGATCAATGGAACAGGATAGAAAGCCCAGAGATAAACCCGTGCACATATGGTCACCTTATCTCTGATAAAGGAGGCAAGAATATACAGTGAAGAAAGGACAGCCTCTTCAATAAGTGGTGCTGGGAAAACTGGACAGCTACATGTAAAAGTATGAGATTAGAACACTCCCTAACACCATACACAAAAATAAGCTCAAAATGGATTAAAGACCTAAATGTAAGGCCAGACACTATAAAACTCTTAGAGGAAAACATAGGCAGAACACTATGACATAAATCACAGCAAGATCCATTTTGACCCACCTCCTAGAGAAATGGAAATAAAAACAAAAATCAACAAATGGGACCTAATGAAACTTCAGAGCTTTTGCACAGCAAAGGAAACCATAAACAAGACCAAAAGACAACCCTCAGAATGGGAGAAAATATTTTCTAATGAAGCAACTGACAAAGGATTAATCTCCAAAATTTACAAGCAGCTCATGCAGCTCAATATCAAAAAAACAAACAGCCCAATCCAAAACTGGGCAGAAGATCTAAATAGACATTTCTCCAGAAAAGATATACAGATTGCCAGCAGACACATGAAAGAATGCTCAACATCATTAATCATTAGAGAAATGCAAATCAAAACTACAATGAGATATCATCTCATACCAGTCAGAATGGCCATCATGAAAAAATCTAGAAACAATAAATGCTGGAGAGGGTGTGGAGAAAAGGGAACACTCTTTCACTGCAGGTGGGAATGTAAATTGATACAGCCAGTATGGAGAACAGTATGGAGGTTCCTTAAAAAACTACAAATAGAACTACCATACGACACAGCAGTCCCACTACTGGGCATAAACCCTGAGAAAACCATAATTCAAAAAGAGTCATGTACCAAAATGTTCATTGCAGCTCTCTTTACAATAGCCAGGAGATGGAAGCAACCTAAGTGTCCATCAACAGATGAATGGATAAAGAAGATGTGGCACATATATACAATGGAATATTACTCAGCCATAAAAGGAAACGAAATTGAGTTATTTGTAGTGAGGTGGATGGACCTAGAGTCTGTCATACAGAGTGAAGTAAGTCAGAAAGAGAAAAACAAATACCGTATGCTAACACATACATATGGAATTTAAGAAAAACAAAATGTCATGAAGAACCTAGGGGTAAGACAGGAATGAAGACACAGACCTACTAGAGAATGGACTTGAGGATGTGGGGAGGGGGAAGAGTAAGCTGTGACAAAGTGAGAGAGTGGCATGGACATATATACACGACCAAACGTAAAATAGCTAGCTAGTGGGAAGCAGCCACATAGCACAGGGAGATCAGCTCGGTGCTTTGTGACCACCTAGAGGGGTGGGATAGGCAGGGTGGGAGGGAGGGATAAGCAAGAGGGAAGAGATATGGGAACATATGTATATGTATAACTGATTCACTTTGTTATAAAGCAGAAACTAACACACCATTGTAAAGCAATTATACTCCAATAAAGATGTTAAAAAAAAAAAAATTCACCTAGTGCTCATGTTTCCAGTGGAGCGCACTGGTACTGCAGGTCATACAAGTGATTACTTTTTATTATGACAAAGCTTATACCACTTTTAGGTACCTAGAAAGTACCTTCTCATTTAAAAATTTACTCAGGAGAATATATTTACTTCTATAACCAATTGGGTTTCTTTTACAAATGTGGTGGTTGTTATTATTATTTTTATTATTATATCAGTGTTTGGTAGTACAGAGGTTTAAACATTTCTGTCTTTGTATGGGATGTTAGAAGGTATTTGCTGGATTGACTTCAAAAGAATAAGAAAACAATTTTTTTATTTTAAAAGCATTTGTTAGAAGGTAAAATAAATAGGATTTTTAAATGCTTCATATTACCAAATTATTTAAAAGTGGCAGTCTCATCAATAAGCATATATAATACTAAGAGAGCTATTAACTTCTCTTGGTAGTGGTTTTTGACCTTTTGCTGAACAAGTACTTTTAAAATTTTCAAATGCCAGGATGAAGATTTATTAAACTAACTGCAATTATATGCTACTTTTCATTTTATAATCTTATACCTGACTATCTGAAATACCTTAAATTACATATGATCACTGTTTCAAGAACAAAATCAGCAATAGTACTTTTTGAAGAATAAGGAATCTAAAGGCTTATATGATTACAGAGGCCATAAGTTAACTAGTACACATGCCACTTTTCATATTACCACTCAGCTTTTGAGGCTCTCCTTATTGGCAAATCCTGGACTAGATTTTTATGACCCAGTCACACTCTTTGTTAACAGCTCCAAAGGCCATTTCGTGGGAGATTTTAAAGACTGACTTACATGTTGTAGGCCTTAAAAGATTATGCATATTGATTGTTTAAATAAATATTTATAGAACATCTAATAAATTCTAGGCACTGTTTTAGATTCTGCAGATGTAATAGTGAACAAAACAGGTAAGAATACTGGTACCCGTACCTTTTTTTTTTTTTTTTTGGCTGTGTTGGGTCTTCGTTGCTGCGCGTGGACTTTCTCTAGTTGCGGCGAGCGGGGGCTACTCTTCGTTGCGGTGTGCCGGCTTCTCATTGTCATGGCTTCTCTTTGTTGCCCAGTACGGGCTTTAGGCGTGCGGACTTCAGTAGTTGTGGCACACGGGGTTAGTTGCTCTGCGATATTTGCTATCTTCCTGGACCAGGGCTCGAACCCATGTCCCCTTCGTTGGCAGGCAGATTCTTAACCACTGCACCATCAGGGAAGTCCCTCATGTACCTTATAAACTACTTGCAGTGTGGTTGGGGTGGGAAATGAGTTTGGAGGAGACAGAAGACAAATAAAATAGGAAAACATTAGCCGGTGTTAAGTAGAGGCAGGGTTACAACCATAAATAGGATGATCTGGGAAGTCCTCACTGAGAAAGTGATGTTTAAATAAAGATCTGAGGAAGGCCAGTTGTGAGCCATGTGCCTTTGGGGGCTAAACATTTTGAATAGAGAGTACAGCAAGTGCAAAGGCCCTGAGGTGGGAGCCAGCCTGGCTTATTTGAGGAACAGTGACGAGGCCAGTAAAACTGTTGGAGAGTGAGCAAGGCAGAGAGTAGTAGAAAAAGAGGTCAAGAGAAACAATGGGGGAACCAGACAGAGTGGGGGCTACTTTGTAGGCCATTGTAATGACCTTTGTCATTACTCTTACTTTTTTATAGGAGCACTCTTGCTCCTGGGAGAGATACATAGAAATAGACAGCAAAGGCACAAGCAGGAGATCAGATAGGAAGGTATTGTTTTAATCCAGGTAAGTGAAGATGGTAGCTTTGAGCAATGTGGTAACCGTAGAGGGAAAGATTTTGGCCTAGGCAGTTGGAAATGTGAAGTTGCTGTTAACAACAATAGGGAAACGTTGAGAAAATTACTTTAGTCATTATAAGTTTGAGATGCCTGTTCACATCTAAGTGAAATTGGAAGATGCAGCTGGATTGAGGAGACTAGAATTTTGGGAAGACATTGAGGCAAATTAAGCGTCATCAGCACATAGGTAGTATTTAAAAACATGACGCTGGATGAGATCATCAAGGGTAGTGAGTATTGAGAGAAAAAAGAAGTCCAAGGACTGAGCCCTGGGGAACTAATGTTAAGAAGTGTTATGAGTGGCCAGAGAAGTAGGAGGCAAAGCAGGAGTGAAGCAAAGTGCTTTGAGGATGATCAGTTTTGTCGGATGCCACTGTTAGATAGATCAATAAGATGGGGACTGACAGTGACCACTAGGTTTAGCATTGGTAGGTAATTGATGACTGGTACTGCCTTTAAATCCAGCCAGGACAGACTTTTTCCCTCTGCCCTGCTCTGGCCCTCCTTAAGCCCTGCCCCTTTCCAGAACAGAAGAGTTCAAAGGGCCACCACCCCACCCTCCACTTGGAGCCCACCACTCCCCTTCTACACCATGCTTACTAGGTATCTGGAACTCCCGAATTCATAGCCCAAATACCCTCAGTGTGGCTTTCACAGTTTATTTCCTAGGTCTATCTGCCTGAGAGAGGACTGCACCAGAGCCATGCATATGCCCAGGTTTGAATTGGGGGCACTGCTAGTGGGAATTGGGTAAAGTGGGCAGTGTGGATGGAGCCTGGAGGTTGGGCTGGGATATTATCCCATGTGCAGGCGAGGCTTCTGGAGATGTGGGACAGAACTGTAGATGGGAAAAGAAAGATACTAAGCCAGGGGCTGGTTCTTCTGCACTTGACATTCTGTCAAGAAACTTCAAGGAGTACAGAATTCTAAAGTAAGAACTGACCTTCAGAGTCATTACGAACATTCATGTAAGAAAGGTCAGAGGATAAGACATATTTTATTTAACACTGTATTAGCTCTATTTATGACTTTTAACTACTTAGACATACAGTTTTTGGGTCTCTTACCCCTGAGATCTGCAAATGCTTCTGATAGCCTTTTTGTTGAGCTGAACAGGAGCAATTTCATGGCCTATGGGGACAAATGCCTCATTGGAATGGGTTAAACAGAGAATGGGAGGAGAAGAATTAGAGATACTGAATAAAATGTTTTCAAGAATTTTTTGTAAAAGGATCTTGAAAAGGTAGCTGGCTTTCTTTGTTTTGTCTTGATTCATTGACTTTTCTTCTAAGGTGGGAAAAATAATAACCAGGATGTTTGTACTCTAAAATTTAAAGACTTACATTAGTTTTCTGGGGCTACCATAACAAAATGCCACAGAGTGGGTGGCCTAAACAACAAAAATTAATTTTCCCACATTTCTGGAGACTAGATGTCCAAGATGAAGGTATTGGCAGGTTTTCTTTCTTCTAGGGCCTCTCTTCTTCCCTTGTAGATGGCTGTCTTCTCACTGTGTCCTCACATGGCCTTTTCTCTGTGCATGTGTATACCTGATGTCTCTCCCTATGTCTCAGTCTCCTCTTATAAGGACATCAGTCAGATTGGATTAGAGCCCACCCTAACGGCCTCATTTCAAATTAATTACATTTTTAAAGTCCCTGTCTCCAGATACAGTCACATTCTGAAATAATGGAAGTTAGGGTTTCAATATATGAATTTTGGGTGGACACAATTTAGTCTAAAATAGGGATCTCAAATATTCTAGAACATATGTATGTGGGACCCATCCCACCTTTGAAAAATGTTCGTGGCTTCTCAAAAGAGTTGACTGTAGTGTTTCCCAAACAAGTTCATTTCTGTCCTCCTTAAAGTAATGTAACCTAGTATGAAGTAGTCAGTAATTGGTGGTGTTTAATGGTATGCAGGTTGCTAAGTGATATGAAGTGAATTATGCCTCCCTGCCCCTCCAACCCAATTCAAATTCATATGTTTAAGCCCTAACCCCCAGTGTATTTGGAGTAAGGAAGTAATTAAGATTAAATGAGGTCATAAGAGTAGGGTTCTGATAGGATTAATGCTCTTTATAAGAAGAGTCATTAGAAAGATAACTCTCTTTCTCCCCTCAATATGAGGACACAGAGAGACGGTGGCTGTCTACAAGCCAGGAAGAGAGCTCTCACCAGAAATTGACCATGCTGGAACCTTGAACTTACATTTCTAGCCTCCAGAACTATGAGAAAATTTCTGTTGTTTAAGCCACTAGTCTATGGTATTATGTTATGGCAGCCTGAGCCAACTAAGACATTAAGATACACATGGACATCAATGTCAAAAAGCAAACAAACAAAGAAAAACAACAATCAAAAACTGGGCAGAAGATCTAAATAGACATTTCTCCAGAGAAGACATACAGATGGCCAACAGACAGATGAAAAGCTACTCAACATTACTAATTATTAGAGACATGCAAATCAAAACTACCATGAGGTATCTATCACCTCACACCAGTCAGAATGGCCGTCATCAAAAAGTCTACAAATAGGGGCTTCCCTGGTGGCACAGTGGTTAAGAATCTGCCTGCCAATGCAGGAGACACAGGTTTGAGCCCTGATCCGGGAAGATCCCACATGCTGTGGAGCAGCTAAGCCTGTGCGCCACAACTACTGAAGCCTGCGCCCCCTAGAGCCCATGCTCTGCAACAGGAGAAGCCACCGCAATGAGAAGCCTGTGCACCACAATGAAGGCCCAATGCACCCCGTTTGCTGCAACTACAGAAAGCCTGCACACAGCGATGAAGGCCCAATGCAGCCAAAAATAAATAAATAAATAAACAAATAAATTTATTAAAAAGAAAAGTCTACAAATAGTAAATGCTGAATAGGGTGTGGAGAAAAGGGAACTCTTCCTACAGTGTTGGTGGGAATGTAAATTGGTACAGCCCCTATGGAGAACAGTATGGAGGCTCCTTAAAAACTAAAAACAGAACTACCATATAATCCAGCAAGCCCACTCCTGGACATATACCTGGAAAAGATGAAAACTCTAATTTGAAAAGGTAACATGCACCCTAGTGTTCATAGCGGCACTATTTACAACAGCCAAGACATGGAAGCAACCTTAGTGTCCATTGACAAATGAATGGATAAAGAAGACGTGTTATATGTACACAATGGAATATTACTCAGCCATAAAAAAGAATGAAATAATACTATTTGCAGCAACATGGATGGACCTAGAGATTATCATACTAAGTGAAATAAGTCAGTCAGGCAAAGACAAATATATGGTATCACTTATACGTGGAATCTAAAAAATAAGATACAAATGAACTTATTTACAAAACAAAAATAGACTCACAGACATAGAACATAATCTTGTGGTTACCAAAGGGGAAGGGGACAGAGAGAGGGATAAATTAGAAGTTTCGGATTCACAGAAAAAAAATTTTTTTTAAGTTCTATATACTTTAAAAGAAATATACAAACAATAATTCCTTAATATCACCAATACCTAGTCAATGTACATATTTCTGAGTTTGTCTCATCACTTTTTAAATTACTTTGGTCAAATTAGGTTTAAAATAAGATCTATACATGGCAATTGGTTGAGATGTCTTATATGTCTTGTTATCTCATTCCTACTCTTATTCTGTATTTACCTTGCAGTTTATTCATTGAGGTTATCAGGTGATCTCTGGATTTTTCTGATTGTATCCCCTGGTGTGTGGTTTAACATGTGCTCTTTTCCCTTATATTTCCTGTAAGCTTGTAATATAATCTGTGGTGACCCAGACTCAGGTTATATTTTGGGGGTAGGTGGTGGTGGTGTGTTCTCTATTAGGAGGGATGTATTATCTTGTTTTCTCTATTTTTATGATGATAGTAGCCATTGAGGCTTGGTTCTTTGCTTAATTTTATCCTTCTCAGGAGGTCCTCCAAAGGTAATCAATAAGGTATTTGTTGGTTGGTTTTCTTTTAATATAATTGTATGCTTCCGTATTTAAACACGTTGATGTGTCTCAGTTCATTGTGTTATTATGCTGTTAATACTCAAATTGTCCCATCTTTGGTTAGTGGGAGCCCCTTAAATTTGGCTCTCAAGTCCCTTTGACAATGTCTTTCTAGGATGACAAGATATGACAGACTCATCTTACATATTTGCCTCCTCAGACTTCAGTTGGGTATTTTCATAGTAGAACGGGAAAAACAAAAGTCAGAAAACATTTTATGCTTAAGGGTAATGGTTATTTTAAAGAATGCAAGGCTGTTTAAAACACTGTTCAAAAACATCTTTTGTTATAGAAAGATATAAAAAGTAAGCTTTGTGTATTTGTGTATCCTTGCTAACCAAATGATATTGTCTCAGAATCTCTTTTTAATAATCAAAATCTCATTATCAGAAGGCTAGAAACTATACCAAAGCAGTCAAAGATCCCTTCATCAAATTATTCTTGCATTGCATACATTTATTATGTGTGGATTTCTGAACCTATATGAAAACAGATTTATCTTTCAGTTCACAGTCATACCCAAGGAATGGCAAACAAACACGCTTTTCTCTTTAATCTCATTCTTGTGCATTCTTTTCCCCCTTGTAGTTTAGACTTCTGTTTTGGTAGGAAATGAAAAGTCAGGTATGTTATCATGACTGTTTTTTTTTTTTCTTCTGGTACGCGGGCCTCTCACTGCTGTGGCCTCTCCCGTTGCGGAGCACAGGCTCCGGGCGTGCAGGCTCAGCGGCCGTGGCTCACAGGCCCAGCCGCTCTGCGGCACGTGGGATCCTCCTGGACCGGAACACGAACCCGTGTCCCCTGCATCGGCAGGCGGACTTTCAACCACTGTGCCACCAGGGAAGCCCATGGGAGTGATTTTATGATACATGGATTAAGAAGCAATTTCTCCTTTTCTTGTCTTTGTAAACCTATTGTGCAGGCAGGATTCCAAGATGGCACTCAAGATACTTGCCCCCTGTTTATTCCCATGATTAAATTTTTATATGGACAGTTGACTTTAAGAAAGGGAGTTGTGTTCTGTTGCTTCATTAGCCTGATTTAATCATGTAAGTGTTCAACTAGGGACCTCTTTCTGGAGTAAAAGATTAAACTGATGGGACCTCTTACTTTTTAAAATAAACTGCTTTATTAAAATATTTGTTATATATAATAAAATTTATTCATTATCAGTCTACAGTTTGTTTTTTAATATATTTATAGAGTTGTACAACCATCACTATACTCCAATTTTATAACTTTGCCGTCACCTCAAAAATCTCCCTTGTGCCCACTTGCAAGTTGGCGGATTCTTACATTCTTGTGCAAAATTCTGTTAGAATTTGGTGGATTATTATTTTTTCAATGTGTCTCCTGCCATTGTTGGGTGCAGTGTTTTGTATATGTCAATTAGATGCTTTTTTTAAAAAAATAATTAATTAATTTATGTTTGGCTGCGTTGGGTCTTCATTGCTACGTGGGCTGTCTCTAGTTGCGATGAGTGGGGGCTACTCTTCATTGTGGTGCGCGAGCTTCTCATTGCGGTGGCTTGTTTTGTTGCAGAGCACGGGCTCTAGGCGCACGGGCTTCAGTAGTTGTGGCACACGGGCTCAGTAGTTGTGGCTTGTGGGCTCTAGAGCGCAGCCTCAGTAGTTGTGGCGCACAGGCTTAGTTGCTACATGGCATGTGGGATCTTCCTGGACCAGGGCTCGAACCCGTGTCCCCTGCATTGCCAGGCGAATTCTTAACCACTGCACCACCAGGGAAGTCCCTGGTGGACTATTTTTAAATTTATTGTTAAGTTGAATTTGTTGCATTTCATCAGAATTTTGCAGCTTTTTAAATTAAGAAGATCATCCTATAATTCTCTTTTTGTTTTGTTTTTGTCAGATTCGGGCACAGATTAGCTTTACATATTTTTTTTCATGCTCTAGATCAAATTTTGTTAAAATTTTTAAAAAATTAAAGTTAGTTTAGTATAATTTTCATCAGTACCACCATAGAATAATGTTTATTATTATAATTTAGAATGTGTTCATTATCACATTTTTGTAATGATAATCATATTATTATATTATTTTCACATTATATATTGTATTATCACATTATTATTATGTAATTATATCACGTTATATTTTTTTGGTTTTGTTTTTTATATCTTTTTATTCTAGATATATAAGAAGTATGTCTCTTTTATATTTGTGGGTTTTGCTCCCAATTTTACTCTAATTTGTTAATTGTACAATATTTTAATTTCCAATTCATTATGTAGTTTTCATCTTTAGAAACTCCTCCCTCTAATCTTCCCCGTAGTTGCTTTTTTATTGTTGTACTACTTTTTGTTCTCTATAATTAGGCTATTTATTTCTGTTACTTCCAATTTAATAGAAAATACATGAGTTAATCTCTAGCACAGAAATTACAGATCTTGTAAAATGTTTTACTAACATATTTATAATTTTCATTTTCTTAATTTTTAGATGGTATGTTTGTCATTTTCCCTCTGACTCAATTCTAATTGTGCAGAGAATTTGAAAAAATACCTTGAAAGTTTTTTTTTAAGTCTCTAGGTGATATGGATATTTAGTTTAAAATGTCATTAATTTTTACCATCAAGAAGGCTGTTCATGTAGTTTCTAAAATTTGAAAGTCTGATATTCTTGTAGCTTACTACACCTTCAGTCTGTGGTAATGTCCCATGGATGCTCTAGAAGATGTGGTCTATATAAGTTACCAAATTTACTATGTATTGCCTGAGTCAAAATGAGTTCTTTAACTGCAGATCCCTTTCTATTGTTTTGTTTTCTTACTGTCTGTTAGGTAGCATGCTAAAGTTTCCCAACTCCTGTTGATTTCCTTTATTACTTAAGATATATTTTAGTTACTATATTGGGATATCAAGGTTTATATCTTTATACTTTAGTATAAAGAACAGAAGTGTAAAAGGTAAAGATTATACCTTTTATCACTATAAAATGATTACCTTTGACATATGACTTTAGCCATTTATTTAGAATATTTTGTCTTTTTTCTCTTTTAAAATTTAGGAGTGCTTTATAACTAACAAATACATTTTTGTTTGTTTTACCCAATACAAACTAGATATCCTTGCCTTTTTTTAAAAAATGGGAGCCTAATCCATGTATATTATTGTTATTATAATCAATATACTTAGCCATATGCTTCTCTCTTGCTAGTTCCCTTATTTTTTCTCCATTTCTCTATTGATTATGTTTTAATTCTTTTACATTCAATAGTAACTTAGGAAACAGATGCTTTTAGTATCTAAATTTAGTGATTAACTTTAAGATTACCAAATCCTTAAAATTCTTTTTCTATTAAAAACAATAACAATATAACTTCTGATTCTATGATCCCAGAGAAATTTTGCAGAAATTCCTTGCACTACCCTAGTTTCCAGAATTTAATTTTTATCTTTCTGTCACAACTTGTTATTATGCATTTAAAAGTACAGTGTTTATTTCTTAAGAAAACGTTTTTTGTGTTCAGCTTTGTAATTTTGCTTATAGCAGTTATTTCCCACTGGCTCGTTTTGATGTGTCCAGCCTTTTCATTAAGTTACTTACTTTGGTTCTGCAATACCTTTTAAAGCCTAAGCAACAAAGCAGTACAAATGCCTCTTTTAAAGGCATTTTGAAATACCTTTTAAAGCCTAAGCAATAAAACAGTACAAATGCCACTCAATCTATGAAACTTTCTCCACTTGGGAACAGTTTTATATGGAAACAATAAAACAACACTTTTATGAGATTAAATACTTACTGCTTTGATGTTAGTGAAGGTATATTATAAAATTTTGTTGAATAAAAGAAGGTTCGGTGCTTATTGGCACCTTTAAGAAACATCATATAGGGTTCATTTAGATCCCTACAGGAAAACTCAGCAGTCTGAGATAAGATTTATGCTGCTTTGAGGAACCAAAACTGTGGTGAGAGATTACTTTCGGATGCTCTTCTGCATTGCAGTTCATAATTCACATCATTCCTCTAGAGTTCTAGGCATAGGTATCTCTTCCACATACTTCATCCTTTTGTGAGTTTTGTTTGAAGGGTTAATGACACCTTCTGAACATCTAGCATCTTGTTGGGACTCTCCAGACTCAAGCTGAAAAGAGTGGCATAGCCTGGCTAACAAATCTTAGCAGATGCGCACAGAATTGCTCCACCTTACTTCCCTCAGTCCAGGATGATGGGACTTTCTTACATGTTCATCAGCCATGATAAAACCATGGAATGTTATTTTCCTAATTAGCCATTAATAACAGTTAACTCTAATGACAGTGCAGTCTCAGAGTTTGGAAAATATATTGTTGACAATGAAATCTAATGAAAACAAGATGGCTTCTTATATTTTATAAAAGGTGATAATCTTACTGATAGAATTACTGCCACTCATGCCAGATGCTAGGTTCCTTTAACTTTGTTTTGTTCTAGTTCCAATTCCTAAACTATATAATATCCTAATGGGTAGAAACGTCTGGAACTAGAGAGTGAATTATAGTAATTTTTTTTAATTTATTTATTTATTATTATTATTTTTTTGGTACGCGGGCCTCTTACTGTTGTGGCCTCTCCCGTTGCGGAGCACAGGCTCTGGACGCGCAGGCTCAGCGGCCATGGCTCACGGGCCCAGCCGCTCTGCGGCATGTGGGATCTTCCTGGACCGGGGCACGAACCCGTGTCCCCTGCATCGGCAGGCGGACTCTCAACCACTGCGCCACCAGGGAAGCCCTATAGTAATTTTTAAATAAGTGAGGTCCTGAAATACCTAAAGGCGGATAGTAAGAAATTTCATTGCATCATTTATAGCAAAAACTTTCTTATAACAGATGCCATGGATGCTGGGATAAATCAATGCAAGCAGATTGATTTTTCTTAGGTCTTTAAATGTTTAAGCCAGCACCTGGCCTTTGTAATGTCTCTGGTAGTAGGTAATAGCTGGGAATTTCAGGTGAAGGATTACAGCTTCTGGGTTAGTTATGCTACCCCAATTATCCATTGGATGTGCTTGAAAATGCCAGTCTTAAATGTATTCATGGGATTCGGAAGGAATACTTCTTTGCCTGATATCTTGTGGTTTAGCTTTAGTACTTGCTGTAGTCAGTCTATTTCTTTGAAATATTGAGCTGTCTGACAGCTTAAAATCCTAAGTTTCCTTTAAACTTGAGCCTGGCTTTGGAGGAGAAAAGGGGTGATGTGGGGGTGGATTTTATGTAAGGCTCTCCAAAGAGAATTCGCTGAAGTGCTTTTGCTGGCAGGACACAGGCAAGGCTAGAAAGCTGCTTCCTCTCTGTTTTTCTTGGGGTTTTGCCCTTAGCCTAGAACAACATTTAGTCAGATAACTTACATCATGGCCACAGGGGTCTCTTGCTGGGCCTTGTTGAAGTCATCATTTTCCTTCCATGAAGAAACATGGAAAAGACCCAAATGCAAAGTCCAGATTTTGTTAAGCCTCTTGAAACATTAGGAAAAAGTCTTGATGCTCTTATACCCTTAATTCCCACCTAGATGTTTATCTCTCTTCGAAGTTGGAGGACTTAGTTTTTATAAACATCTCTTTTTTTAATGATTTTTCTTTTTTTTAATTAAAAATTTTTTTTTTATTTTTTGGCTGCGTTGGGTCTTTGTTGCTGCGCGCGGGCTTTCTCTAGTTGCGGCAAGCGGGGTCTACTCTTTGTTGCAGTGCGTGGGGCTTATTATGGCGGCTTCTCTTTTTGCGGAACGTGGGCTCTAGGGCACGTGGGCTTTAGTAGTTGTGGCTTGCAGGCTCTAGAGCGCAGGCTCAGTAGTTGTGGTGCACGGGCTTAGTTTACCGCGGCATGTGGGTTCTTCCCAGACCAGGGATCGAACCTGTGTCCCCTGCATTGGCAGGCAGATTCTTAACCACTGTGCCACCAGAGAAGTCCCTATAAACATCTCTTGCTCAAATGTTACCTAATAAGATTTCTTTCTTTGTGAATGCGGTTGGTTACCACAGATGTATTGAAAGTATATTCTGTGGAGAATACTAGTCTGCCACTGAAACATTATCTCTAGGTTAAATGTAAACATTTAAACAAGCAGTAAGAATTAAAATGAAGAGAGCAGTAGGCAGTGGAGACATGGGGTTAGCCCTAGATCTCTTGCCTAATTCTGAGCACATTTCCTCTACACATTTTTTCATCCATACATTGGAATTAGCTTTACCTGCCTCTATTTACCTCAGAGATCCAGTGAGATAAGAGTTCTGATGTTGCTTATGAATTACAGAGCCAACTCCACATACAGATTTTATCATCAGTATAAATATATTTAACGTAGACCTTTTAAAACTTGAAAATGTTATCATAATTATCAATGAAGAATGAGATACTTGCTAGAATTTGAAGGCATATGTCAAAAAACAAATATACAGAGAAAGAGCTCTTCAAAGACCATAGTGGAAGAGACAATATCTGAGCTTTAAAAAAGTCTTGACCTGAAAAGTACAGAGAAAGTGAGACTGAGCATTCCAGATTAAGAAAATCTAGTGTGAAGAAGTGTAGGGCAGGAATGGGCATGGCATGTTCAGGCAATTGAGAGGAAGTGATGTTCATTTTAGATTAAATTCCCCTTTATTACAAGTGTAAAGATGAAAACTTGAAGAGAATGACAATATTCTGAACTTTTATTCCATAGTAATAAGAAAAGGCTCATATAGCTTGCATCTGAATTAATTTAGAATTAGCAGGTTTCGCAGTAATTTAAGAGGAAACTAAGTACTTAAGGGCTCAGAAGGATACAAAGTAAAATTAGCATCATTTTTCTTGCTTCCATTAGAGAAGACTTCCAGGAGAAAGGGATTTTAGAAGAGAGTGGTAAAAGTGGATTTGTAGAAAGGTTGAAATCAAAAAACAGTGCCCTCTATATAGGGGGGATTTGGCAATAGCTGATTAGATGGTATGACCAAAAGTTAGGTCTGAACTGCAGTCTTTAAAGAGGCACATTAAAGGTACAAGGAATGCTGATTTGGATTCATTCTCCATTCATCTTGGTTCATCTTCCCCGATGGTCCCAGAGTCACATGAAAACCTGCAGGCAAAAGGTTTGCTACCTGTTACCTGTTCTGCTCTCTGAAGTCCCCTGCTACCCGGAAATATGGGGCTTGTGTTTTGCTTGAGACTTTCCATGCTCTGATCCATACCCGTCTCTCTCCTGTTTCTTCCTATTTCCTCCCAAAAGGAGCTCTATTTCAGATAAGACTCCTGATCATTTCCTAGCATGTTGCTTTCCCTGTCTTTTCTTTCTAACTTTCTCCCATCAAGAGTATCTTTTCCTCCCCTTTCAGCCGTATGAGCTCAATCTGCTTTTAAAATCCAAGGCTTCAGACATCACCTTTCCTCCTAACATCACTGACTCGTTTTTTGGTTATCATTTAGGATGTATGTATTTCCTTGTGTTGCTATATTTGTTTGTCTTGCACTGTCTTTCTCTTGCTAGATTGAGAACATTGTAAAGGTGCCATGTGTTGTAACTTACATCACATTGCTTGGGTTCTCTGCAAATGTGGTTGGTGATGACATTATAGACTAATGGTCCATATGAAGTTGACTCATAGTCTTGTATAGACTAATGGTTTGCTCTTGTGTTTTGTGTGTTTGTTCATTTTGAATGGAAAACCAGATCTGGCTAAATGTGTACAACATCCTGAACGTGAAAATCAGAGCCAAGTAAATGTGTAGAAACTGCTAAATAAAATCTTTGTGTAAGAGCAGAGACGTTTTAATTTGGTTAAGCACCATATCTCTAGCTCTTACTATCAGGCTCAAATGTGGTACTTAATACATATTTGTTGAATGGATGCTGGTTTAATTTACTTAAGCTGTAGGTCTTAATTTGGTATTTTAAAATATCTTTAGAATATTGTCTCAAAAAACAGGATCATTGTCTCCCTAGTGCATAAAGGATAATATACAGAATCTCATCATCTTATCTGAGGAGAAGAAAACCTTGTTTTATATTCTGTTTTGTCATTTCTTTTTTTTTAATTTCTTTTTTTGGCTGCGTTGGGTCTTCATTGCTGCGTGCGGGATATCTCTAGTTGCAGTGTGCCGGGGCTACTATTTGTTGCGTTGCGTGGGCTTCTCATTGCGGTGACTTCTCTTGTTGCAGAGCATGGGCTCTAGGCCCACGGCCTCAGTAGTTGTGGCTCGTGGGCTCTAGAGTGCAGGCTCAGTAGTTGTGGTGCACGGGCTTAGTTGCTCTGCAGCATGTGGGATCTTCCCGGACCAGGGATGGAACCTGTGTCCCCTGCGTTGGCAGGGGGAATCTTAACCACTGTGCCATCAAGGAAGTCCCTGTTGTTTCTTTCTTTCTTTCTTTTTTTCCCCAGAAGAGGACAGAGGAAATAAGATGGGAAATCATATTTGGTATAACCTAGATTGGAAAAATCTCAGGAAAGATTACCCTCCAAGATTTATGTTAAACTTTTCAAGTGTTTATTGAAGGGCTGCTGCAGTCTTTTATCTACATTGACACTTTATGGTAAATGTTGTACTTATCCTACCCTCCATGTTTCTTTCTATGGCAGCTTACCTGGTACTATTCAGAAGCTGAGAAAAATGCTAAAGATTAGGACCTTAAATTGTTCACTTTTGACAAGGCTTAAGGAATAGGGGTGAAGGAGCGGTTGTGTGAGATCACTGACACTTTTCTTTTTTTCTCTTTTCTTCTGCCTTCAGCTCAAGCCAGGGCAGAACAGCTGCAGGGACAGTGACAGTGAAAGTGCCAGTGGAGAATCCAAGGGCTTCCACAGGAGCAGCTCTCGGGAAAGGCTCAGCGATGTAAGTTAAAAAAAAAAAACAAACAACTAAACAAAACCACCAGGTCACACATTCCTTGGGTTCGATTTCAATTTTCCACCACTCTCATCCCTTCACATCACTTTGTAAATATCCAAGCATTATTACACTTCATCCTTTATTTTATTTATTTATTTTTTTTTTTTTTGCGGTACGCAGGCCTCTCACTGTTGTGGCCTCTCCCGTTGCGGAGCACAGGCTCCGGACGTGCAGGCTCAGCGGCCATGGCTCACGGGCCCAGCCGCTCTGCGGCATGTGGGATCTACCCGGACCAGGGCACGAACCCGTGTCCCCTGCATCGGCAGGCAGACTCTCAACCACTGCGCCACCAGGGAAGCTCCACTTCATCCTTTCTTGGCATATAAACATTTGAGCATTGCTTTGTAGTGTCATTCTGTTTTCTGGTTTGACCTAATATGTGTTTTAACAAATTATAAGGTTGGTGGGAGTATTTGTCAGCTTAGAAACAATAGATTACAAAAGGAAGTGATAATACTTTTAATATCAGTGTTACAAATGAAAGAAGTAGTCTGGCAGCGCTACAACTGGGAGATAACATATTTAACTATGGGCTTTTTGTCATTTCTTCATGCATGAGCTTGGTTAACAACCTTTTTTTTAATTATTATTATTTTATTCCTGCTGGAAGGGATGACTAACCAGCCACTTAAAGAGAAGGAATTAAATTTCCTGACTGATGTCTGGAGGAAAAACCCTCATGAGCACACATCATACCTCTTAAGGAGGTCTGTCAGCCTTCTAGACCTGGCTCTAACCACTCTCCAGCCTCCTGTGCACCAGGCTGAGAACCATCTGACCCTCTTTGGGCCTCTTGCATTCTTCCCTAGTGTGTTATATAACAGGATTCTTGACCCATTTTTGCACCTGAGGTCAACATTTTAAAACTTTCTTTTAAAATAGAACAAGTAGGGAGCAATTATTATTAGTGATAACTGAGAAAGGAACATTAACATATTGAGACAGTACTCTTTTTTTCCACAATTTTTTTGGTTTATTTGCAAAAGAATTTATTATTAGCTGAAGAAAATAATTCCAAAATAATTTGGATAGCCATTGAAGAACATTCTCAGAAATAACACTATTTCCCCTTTTGTGGTTAGCATACTCAATTTGGGAAATTTTGTTTTTCTCTTCCCTTCCATTCTCTTCTTCTCTTCTTTTCCCCTCTCCCTCTCTCCTCCCTGCCATCCTTCCTCCCTCCCTCCCTTCCTTCTTCCCAGCTGTAGATTACCCTTCAGTCACCACAGGTGGTGACTTCAGGATTCTAAGCATCTTTCTTTTTTCTTTTTAAGTTGAGTTATAATTAATACACAGTATTACATTAGTTTCAGGTGTACAGCATAGTGGTTCAGTATTTTTATACATTATGAAATGATGACCACAATAATCTAGTTTTCATCCATCACCATACGAATTTGTTACAGTGTCATTGACTATATTCCCTATCTGCACATTACATCTCCATGATGTATTTGTCTTATACCTTGGAAGTCTGTTCCTCTTAATTCCCTTCACTGATCTTGTCTGCCCAGCATCCCCCCACAGCCACCTCCCTCCTCTTTGGCAACCACTGGTTTGTTCTCCATATCTATGAGTCTGTTTCTGTTCTGTTTTGTTTGTTCATTTGTTTTATTTTGTAGATTTCACATATAAGTGAAATCATATGGTACTCATTTTTCTCTGTCTGACTTATTTCATTTATCATGACACCCTCCTGTCCGTTCATGTTGCTGCCAGTGACTAGAATTCATTTTTTTTTATAGCTGAGTAATCTTCCATTGTGCGTGTGTGTCTGTGTATCACATCTTCTTTATTCATTTATCTGTTGATGAACATTTAGGTTGCTTCCATATCTTAGCTGTTGTATATAGTGCTGCAATGAATGTTAGGGGTACATAGATGTTTTTGAATTAGTGTTTTTGTTTTCTTTGGATAAATACCCAGAAGTAGAGTTGCTGGATCATATGGTAGTTCTATTTTTAGTTTTCTGAGGGATCTCCATACTGCTTTCCATAGCAGCTGCACAAATTTACATTCCCACCAGTAGTTCACAGTGCTTCCCTTTTCTGCACATTCTCACCAACGCTTATTTCTTATCTTTTTGAGAATAGCCATTCTGACAAGTATGAGGTGGCATCTCATTGTGGTATTGATTTGCATGTCCCTGATGATTAGTGATGTTAAGCATCTTTCATGTGCCTGTTGGCCATCTGTATGTCTCCTTTGGAAAATATCTATTTAGGTCCTCTGCCTATTTTTTAATCAGGTTGGTAATTGTTTTGATATTGAGTTATATGACTTCTTTATACATTTTGGATACCAATCCCTTATCAGATACATCATTTGCAAATATCTTCTCCCATTCAGTAGGTTACCTTTTTGTTTTGTTGATAGTTTCTTCACTGTGCAAAAAGCTTTTTGTTTGATGTAGTCCCATTTGTTTATTTTTGCTTTTTTTGTTGCCCTTGCCTGAGGAGGTATGTCCAAAAAAAAAAAAATGCTAAGACTACTGTCAAAGAGATTACCACCTGTGTTTTCTTCTAGGAATGTTATGGTTTCAGGTGTTATATTTAAATTTTTAATTCATTCTGAGTTTATTTTTCTATACAGTGTGAGAAAGTGGTGCAGTTTCATTCTTTTGCATGTTGCTGTTCCGTTTTCCTAACACTATTTATTAAGGAAACTGTCTTTTCCCTACCATATATTCTTGCCTCCTTTGGCATAGATTAATTGACCATATGAGTGTGGGTTTATTTCTGGAATCTCTGTTCCATTGACCCATGTGTCTGTTTTTGTGCTAGTACCATACTGTGTTGATTACTGTACCTTTGTAGTATACTTTCAAGTCTGGGGGCATGATACCTTCAGCTTTGTTCTTCTTTCTCAGTATAGGCATATAGACCAATAGAATAGAATTGAGAGTTCATAAATAAACCCATATATCTATGGCCAAGTAATTTTTGTTGTTGTTGTTGTTTTTTGTGGTATGTGGGCCTCTCACTGTTGTGGCCTCTTCCGCTGCGGAGCACAGGCTCCGGACGCGTAGACTCAGCGGCCATGGCTCACGGGCCCAGCTGCTCCGCGGCATGTGGGATCCTCCCGGACTGGGGCACGAACCCATGTCCCCTGCATCGGCAAGCGGACTCTCAACCACTGCGCCACCAGGGAAGCCCTGGCCAAGTAATTTTTGACACAAGTTTTACATCCATTCAATTGGGAAAGAATTTTCTCTTCAACAGGTGGTGCTGGGACAACTGGTTTTTCCCATGCAAAAGAATGAAGTTGGGCCCCTACATCACACCATGTACAAAAATTAACTCAAAATGAATAAATGACCTAAGTATAAGAGCTAAAGCCATAGAATTCTTAGAAGAAAACATGTGGGCAAATCTTCATGACCTTGAATTTGGCAGTGGATTTTTAGATGTGACATCAAAAGCACAAGCAACAAAAGAGAAAATACATACGTTGGACTTCATCAAAATTAAATACTTTTGTGCATCAATGGGCATTATCAAGAAAGTGAAAAGAAAAGCTACAGAATGGGAGAAAAATATTTGAAAATCATATAACTGATAAGTGTTTAATATACAGAATATGTAAAAAGCTCCTAAACTCAAGAACAAAAAGATAAACAACAGAATTCAAAAATGGGCAAAGGGCTTGAATTGACATTTATGCAAAGAAGATATACAAATGACCAATAAGCGCATGAAACATGCTCATCATTATAGTCCTTAGGGAAATGCAAACCAAAACCATAATGAGATATCACTTCACAGCTACTAGGATAGTTATAATTTTAAAGAATGGAAAATAACAAGTTGGCATGAATATAGAGAAATTGAAACCCTTGTACATGCTGGTGGGAATGTAAAATGTTGCAGCCACTGTGGAAAACAGCTTGGCAGTTCCTCAGAAAGCTAAACAGAGCATTACCATACACCTCACCAATTCCAATTTTAGGTATATACCCAAACACCAGGTACTTAAAGAGATACTTATATGCCAGTTTTCATTGTAGCATCATTTATAATAACCAAAAAATAGAAACATCCCAAGTGTCCATCAGCAGGAGAATGGATCAACAAAAAGTGGCATATATGGACACTAGAATATTAGCCATAAAAAGGAATTAAGTTCAAACCTTGAAAACATTATGCTAAGTGAAATAATCTAGACATTAAAGGATAAATATTGTCTGATTCCACTTACATGAGGTATCGAGAATATATCAAGAATATGCAAATTCCTAGAGACAGAAAGTAGAAAGGGAGTTACCAAGGACTAGTGGTAGGGGTGGGGGACTGTGAGAGATGGGAGTTATTGTTTAATCGTAACAGAATTTTTGTTTGTGATGATGAAATAGTCTTGGAAATAGTTTTGATGATTGCATAGCATTGTGAATGTAATTAATGCCACTGAATTGTATACTTAAAAATGGTTAAAATGTTAACTTTATTGTATATATATATTTATTTTACCATAATAAAAAATTTGAAAAATATTAGGGCTGTAACAATCTTGCCAATCTTGTGTCAAGCCAATCTGTGATCTACTTTGAGTTTATATTGCTTATCATTAAAATTCATATTTCTTGCAACACTATTAAAAGATGAAAGAAGGAGAAATGACACACATAAAAAAAAGGAAAGGAAGAAAAAGAAGTAGTTGGCTTTTAGTGAGTTATTTCAAAACCTCCAATCACTATTTCCTGCACGTGAGCAGTTGTGAGGTTGCAGAGTCTTACCTCAGGGCCAATGCAATCTAAAATCTTCTAAGATGAAAGCCTTTGACAAGTCAAGCCACAAAACGACTCTTTTGGATATCAGGGCAACATCTACCCACACAATATTTTAAAGAATAAAGATGCTTCCATTTTTTCTTAAAAGAGAATTAGTAATTAATTACTTTAATGACTATCAGAAAATGAGGAGGTGGAGTTTGTTAAAATATCTCCATGTCTCTTATCACCATGCTTGTGCTTTCATTACTTTCTTGAACATATGGAAAATAGTTATTATTAACCATTTTAATGCCCTTAATCTACTAATTGTGTCATCTGTGTCATTTGTGAGTCTGTTTCTGTTGATTGGTTTTTCTCCTTCTTATGGATTGTATTTTTCTGGCTTTTTTGCATGCCTGACACTTTTTTTGGGGGGATGCCAAATATTGTGAAGTTTTTTTTGTTGAGTGCTGGGTATTTTGGGTTTCCATAAATATTCTTAAGCTTTATTCTGGGCTACTATTATGCCACTTGGAAATAATATTTTGATTTTTTTCTGAGGTTTATATTTATGCTTTTCTGGGTGGAACATTCAGAACAGCCTTTAGCCTAAAGCTCATTTTTCCCCAGTACTGAATACTCTGCCTAATTTCTGATGTGTTACAAGGTTTCTCCACTCTGGCTGATGGGAATACCAGTTGTTCCCTGCCCTCTGTGACTCTGGCATTCGTTCTACCTGCTCCTTTTCAGTGGTCATTTCCCTTGCCTTGGGTACTTTTCACCCACAGATGTGCTGATATGGACTCAGGTGAAGATGAGAGGGAAGCCTTCTGCAGGTTTCCTGATTCTCTCACTGTGAGCCTCTCTTTTCTCCCATCCTCTGCTTTGCAAATTACAGCTGACTTGGCTTCCTCTTACTATCAACTCTGTCTTCTCAACTTAGGGATGCTTCTGGGATCCACCTGGGTTACCCCCAACCACCCGACTATGGCATGAAAACTCTCTTCAGACAGCAAGCTGGGGCAACTGTAAAATTTATTTCATTTGCTTTCTGTCTCTCTAAGATCACAGCACTGCCTATTGCCCAACTTCTAAAAAACCTTTTTTTCCCACACATTTTGTCTAGTTTTTTAGTTGCTTAAGGTGTTAGACTGAATTTGATCCCTGTTAGTCCAGGTTGCCCACTCTGGATTTTCAGCTGAGATAAAACTCCCTTTAAGTCTTCCACTCACTTTAGTGATATTTTTAGGAGCTGTGGCAGTTAAGACTTACTCTCAAGTGCAGCTAATCAAGATTACTGTATTATTCCAGCTTTTTTTTTTTTTTTAAACTGGACAGGCAAAAAGAGTAAGAATGAAGAATTCCAGTGTGGCTGGAGAATTTGACTCATGGGTGAAGCTTAAAACCAAATGTGCTTGGTTTTTCTAAATTACATATCCCCAAACTACATTGCCAGGAGGGAATAATAGTTTACGAGGACTCTCACATTGATCAAGGAGACATAGTAACTTGTTTAGATTAGTCACTAAGGAAAAAGTTAAGGGAAATAATTGAATATATAAATATTCATAGTGAGTTATTCAAGGGGGAAAATATTGTTTCTGACTTATACAGAATTTTGTAAGTGAGGAAGTTTCCAAAACTCAGGGCCTAAACTTAGTAAATAAAAGCCTCAAATTTTGAAGTGATCATAGGCATTCATTACAAACACACCAAGTTTTAACAGCTATTTTGCTGTTTATTATCCATGTGACCTTGAGCAAAAAACTTGATCTTTCCAAGCCTTGGTTTCTTTACCTGTGAAATGGGGGTCGTTTCATCTACCTTGTTAGGTTTCTTTTAAAAGATTACCTGGTACTGTGTGTTTGAATCACGTAACAGTTCTTGGCATACCCAGTGTGCTTGTAAGTATTTATTCCCTTTCTTTCTGCATCAGATTTACACCTACCTTAGGAGCCTTCTCTACCCTTTCTGATTTGAATTCCCTTGCAGTGGTCAATTCGACAAGACCTGCTTATCTCAATCATGACAAACACCATTCTTCCTCCCAAATAAAATCCTCATTATTCTATGTCTCCTTACCTATTTTTCTCAAACTTGAACTCCCTCTCTTATTTCCTTGTCTCCGTATTGGATCCCAGAGCTAGTGTCTTCAAAATCGAGCCCTGTTCCTTCCTCTGTCTTACTTATCCTGTTTACTTCGTCACTATGCTTTATTTACTGACTTTATTTCTGAAGAGGCATTTGGCTATGATTATTCTCTCCTTGACATGACTGATGCTTCAGATGCCCTCATCATTTCTTACACAGATGATTCCCGTGGCCTCTCAGTGATGTAATCTGACGCATTTCTGTTTCCTTTGCCCTGTACTCGACAAAGCTTCCACAGTTGTTTTTCTAAGAGTCAGAGCTCACTATTAAACTTTCTTCTTTAAGATCATTTGCAGGCACACTCCTGAGGTTATAAGCAGAGCCCTCCACTAGGACATATGAAGCTACCTCTTCATCCTCCCTCTCTCCCTCTACTTCCCAATGGTTTCTACCTTATACTTGTTCCTTCTGGACTGCTCTTTTTTTTTTTTTCTTAAATAATATAAACTTTCAAATTTTCCTATTTTTGTTTCTTTTGTCTCCTTTTTTTTTTTCTCTCTCTTTTCCTTCTGCAGTTCCTATGTCACTTCCTCTAGCAAACTCTTGCTACCACCCTGTGGAAGTAAACCTTTTTAATGCTTTATTCAGATAACTACCTGGATATGACTCTAGTGTCTCTCTGAAAGAATTTTGGGCCAGGATTTTAATTATGAAAAGGCAGACACATATTTCATACTTTTAAAACTTTCAAGATGTTGAAGGAATTGAAGCATTTCAGAAATTAGGTGAAAAGGGATTGAATTCTAGTAAGTATTGTGCTACACAGTTCTCTAATATTATTGTTCTGTAGCTCTTTAGTCTATTTAATATCACAGTTGAGGCATTTCTTCTGCTGCTTCTTGAGACACCCCTTCTACCTCGAATCTCCCAAGTTTGGGGGGTTTTATTGATTTATCTATGCCACTGTGCCATTATCCATCCATCTATGCAGGCATCTTTCCTAGCCTCCTTTTTCCCACCTAACACCCAAACATTTATTGTTAGGTTTACTAGTTACTGTTAAGGAAGAAGTAGACAAAGGACACACCATCAATGAACTTCCCTTTATTTAAGAAGAAAATCTAATCCAGACCTGTGACAGACTCTTGATATTCTGTTTCTCCTTTCTTTTCTTTTTCTGTTTTTGCCATATTTTCATTTTCCCTACCAGTTTGTTTATGCCTTTTGCCTTTCCTGTATCATGTTTTTATGTGTTTTCTTGGATAGTCAGTGTTTTGATTGTCCAGAAATATTTATCAAATACCTTTTAAGTGTCAGGTATAGTTCTGGGCACTTGAGATTGAATGGTGAACAAGATGAAGCCTCTGCCCTCGTGAAGCTTCTACTCTATTGAGGCAGGCAAATAGAAAACCTGTGAGCAAATGATAACATTGTTTTTGATGTGTAATACATTTTGTGAAGTAAACTAAACAGTAGTGGGGGGTGGCAGAGTGTGTGCTGCCACTTTAACTGGAGTGATTGGATTAGTCCTTTCTTTCTTTTTTTTTTTTTTAAATATTTATTTATATGGTTGCACCGAGTCTTAGTTGTGGCTCACAGGCTCTTTAGTTGCGGCACGCGAACTCTTAGTTGCGGCACGCATGTGGGATCTAGTTCCCTGACCAGGGATTGAATCTGGGCCCTCTGCATTGGGAACGCAGACTCTTATCCACTGTGTCACCAGGGAAGTCCCTGGATTAGTCCTTTCTGTTTTGGTGATTTTTGAACTGAAGTCTGAATGACGAAAGGAAGAACATCTAGGCAACAGGAGTGACAAGGTCATGGCCCTGACCTTTTTTTAAGGGGAGGAAAAAAGGCCAGTGTGGCTAGAGCAGAGTGAATGAACACAGGGGCTGGTCACATAATATCTTCTAGCTCATGGTAAGGAGGCTAAGTACTGTATTAGTTTCCTGGGTGGCTGTAATGCATGACCACAAGCCGGGGAGCTTAAAACAACAGAAATCTATTATCTCGTAGTTTGTAAGGCTAGAAGTCCAACATTAAGGTGTCAGCAGGGCCATCATTTCTCTGAAGTCCCCAGAGAGGAGTCTTTCCTGTCTTCTCCCAGCTTCTGATGGCTTCTCACAATCATTGGTGTTCTTGGCTTATAATGACATCACTTCGATGTGTGCTTCTCTTCATGTGGGCATCAACTCTATTTGTAGCTCTTTATGTCTTCTCCTCTTCTTATAAGGAGAGCAGTCATTGGATTTAGGGCCCACCTTAATCCAGTATGACCTCAACTTAATTACATCTGCAAAGTCCCTATTTCCAAACAAGGTCATTATATCAGTCAGGGCTCTCAAGAGAAACAGAGCCAAAAGGATGTATAGACATATACAGTTATGGAGGCTGACAAGTCTCAAAATGTGTAGTCAGCAAGCTGGACTCCTAGGAGAGCTGATGGTTAGATCCAGTCTGAGTCCAAAAGTCTGAACAAACCCTAAAGACGAGAAGGATTGACACCCAGGAAAAGTCTGTGTTTCAGTTTGAGTCTAAAAGCAGGAAAAAACTGTTGTCCCAGGTTGAAGGCTGAGACAGACAGAGGAATTCCCTCTTATTCTGAGTATGGTCATCCCTTTTGTCCTATTAAACTGACTGGATGAGGCCCACCCTAGGGAGGGCTTTACTTAGCCTGTTGATTTAAATGTTAAACTCATCCAAAAACACCCTCATGGTAACACCCAGAATAATGTTTGAGCAACTCTCTGGGTACCCAGTGGCCTAGTCAAGCTGACGCATAAAATTAACCCTCACAATCACATTTTGAGGTTCCAAGCAGGCCCTATAATTTTAGGGGAACACTATTTAACCCACTATATGTATAGGTTAGTATTTAAAAAGCCTCTCAAAGATGTTAGAAGGAATTGTTGTTAACAATTTTTCCTTTACAATGTTTACTTTTCCTTTTGTATGAAGAAATGCAGGTAAACATGAACACAAGGGTGAAATTAGGGAAAGGAGTTGGAAGGCTGTTGAATATAGATGAGAGCTGGTAACAGTTGGAGATGGGCTATAACAGAGGGTTGAAAATTGAATTTGGAAGTGACCATTTCCATACCTGTTGCTTTTTTCAAGTTGTGCCCCCATTTTTACTTCCACTAGTAGCTCATTTCTCCATTTAAATATAGTTTGCATCTTTGTAAGTTATTAGTAATCTTACCTCCAAGGCACATTTCTTAGGATTAAGATTTTAGGTTCTTTAAATTGTCATTGCTTTCTAAACCACTACAGAAAGTAATTGAGCTTGTCTTGTGACCTTTGTAAGAAACATAGTTGGCCAAGTGATTCTTAGCATGATCCTTCTGCTTTTTACTCCCAAGAGAGAAAAGCATAACATGGAGGTGGGTAGGCAGGGATGTCAGACACAAATGATGATTTGGAAGAATTTTAAATTATTCTATTTAAATTAGCCCTAGGGTCAGAGCATGCATTTTCCTCTTGGGGTGGAATGCACATCTATCCCATACTTAGGGAGCCTTAATAGTAGCCATGGCCTCTTTGTGTAGATCTCTGATGAATGGAGTACATCTATTTTGGATGGATAATCGATTTGTGAAATCCCTTGTTGTAGGTAAGCTGTTAAAACAGAAATGTTAACTTCATGAGTTTAATGAGTAGCTTCAATGATGACTTAATGACAGAGATGGATAGAGAGTCAGGTGGGGGGCAGTGAGAAGAGTAGAATGAGCATTTAATGAATATCCACTTGCAGACTTGAATGTTAGCAGCAACATTCTCCTTCCTGGAAAATGTCTTTCAACTGTGCATCCCATTACTATTCCTGCAGCCCATGTAGCTTGGAGATTGAGGCAGAGTGTGTTTGTAAGAAAGCTCTCCTTTGCCATGTAATAGACTGAGGTGGGTAATTTGCAGAGATTGCTGGAGCAGTGGTGAAATCTGAAAAAAAACAAAACAAAACAAACCCAGAATGAAAAGACCATGTTAAACAGGAGCTAGCTTATAATGAGCCCGGAAATCACATATCACATAGCCAGCTGGCTGGAATTTCTTCATGTTCTTGTCTTCTCATGCAAACTGCTAAATACATTCTCATACTCTATTTTCTCAGTCTCTCTATACCTCTCATTTCTACCTAATGCATTGAAAATATGAATGAATTGGCAACTCTACCACTTGAAGAAATAAGAATGAAGCCTTTTTCATTATTCAGCAGACATAGTTGCCTAGACATGTGGGCATATGGTATTATTTCAAATGCTTTTGAATCCAAGGATGCTTTTATTTATTGCATTTTTTAAAAAATCTCCTTTTAGTTTTTCAACCCTCATTTTGACTCATAGCCTTTTTTAGATTCTATGGCCACTTTTGCTATATAGTTTGGACAGAGTATGCCTTCTCTCTCCAAGCAAGAAAAATGGAAGACCCTTCCTCTCATTATAAATTGGGGAAACACAGAAAGTTAAAATCAGCTTGATTCCATGAAATGGTTCAGTGGTCAGGGCATCACCACCTGTCTGCTTTCCTAAGCCTTTACCTCTTGGTGTCTGTCTCTACTTCTATAACATGAGAAAACAGTAACAATACCTAGATGCACATCTGTAAGCAAATAGCTAACATAATACATTTCTAACAATAAAAAAGCTGTTTTAAAATATTTAATTCTTGTAGCATAATCTGTTGTTGCCCATGGTTTAAGATGTTCATGGATTTTGTGACTCAGAAAAACGTTAAAGCTATCAAATATTGCCAGCTATATTTAGATACAGACTTAGATTAGGTGTATATGACCTAGGCTCTTCTGGGCCTTTTGGATAGCAAGGCCTCAGGGATGTGATATGTGTCCTGAGCTATCAGTGAAACCCTGACTCCTGCCTGTTGCTGGTCTCAGAACTTCTGTTATACCTTTGTGTATGAGGGTGGAGGTCCTGCTGGTGACCAGGAATAGCGTCCCACTAAATACAGGGCCATAGCAGATTCTTGGGCTTATAGAACTGGACAAGGAGAAATCTCTTTATTTCAGAGATATTTCTGTTCAAATTCTCCAGCGATGATTAAAGGGAGTTGGCAACTGGCCAAGAAAAATGTGATGGGGAAGAGAGAGGGAAGGAAATGTCAATGCCGTGGACATTTGGCAAAGTAGATTAGAAGGGTTTTTCCACGAAGTTTTCTGCCAGGTCCAGAAATTGTAACTTAATGCCACAAATCTTTTTCTATTTAAAAAAAAAAAGGTGAGTCCAGTGGGTTGGCAAATGTGGGTAGCCTTTGACTCTAAGGTTCTTTATGCTTTCTAGCAAATGCTGAAACTCCAGCAGACCTTTAATGTACACGAGGATCTAGTGTCTGTGTTCCTTCATGTGTGTGTCTGTGTTCGTGCATGTGTGTGTGTGGGGGGGGGTGTTATAAGGCAGGGTGCTTAAATGCTTTGTTGCATTATGTTAATTCCTCGGCAGTGCAATCAAATTCATGTCGTAATTAAAGCTGTCAGTTGGAAGGCAAGCCAATCGCCACGAAAACACAGCATAACAAATGAAGTGAAATGATTCTGCGTGTAGCTATACAATGCTTCGCCAGGCATGAAATTAAATAAGTAATTTGATGTTGACATCAGAAATTGAAATGATACCCACTGTTCCCTCATTCAGTCAAACCTGCATAAACAATAGCCAGAACAAATATGCACAACAAAGCCGTCCTCTCCACCCAGCTCCCTGAGTAATGCACAATATATATGCAAAATGAGCAGAACAGAGCTTCCCCAGACCAGAAGGATGTCGTTTTCTTTGGTATACAATAAGATGATACGTATGTGGGGGTGGGGAGGTGGGTTTGAAGAGGCCCTTCTGCTCCTTGGATAAAATGCATTTGCAGAAAGGGGGGAAAATACCAAAATTAACAAATCCCATGCTCTCTCTCTGAGAAATTCACCCTAAAGTGAATTTACCTCCCTGGGGCATGACTCCAGGCTAGTGGAGATCTAACTTGGCTTTTGCCTTCCTCTGTTCCACGGAGGGGTGTAGGTGCCGAAAACAGGTGATGCTGTCACGTGGCTAATCACTGCTGAGAAGCTGTCTCCATGACTACTGTGCATACCCCTACATACTGTTTACGGGATCAAGAATGAAACAGGATTTTTGAAAATCAAGTCCAGTGTACAGGATCACACATCAGCGTTCTTTATTCCCCTGAGCCTGTCTGGAGCACTGAGGGGAAGAAAGTTTTGCTTTGGGAGCTGCATTTAGGAGCTTACTGTCCTTGTTTGATGCGGATGCTGTTTGTACTTACAGCACTCTTATTTCCTTCTCAAAGCCAGTGTAAAATTAAGAATCACATCTACCGTATTTCTGGAGGTATTAAATTCACCTGAGCCCCACTCCCATACAATCCATTCATTCATTCATTTATTTATACATTAATTCAACAAATACTTATTAACTGCATCCTGTGTGCAAGGCATTGAGCTAAGCTCTGGGGAAGCCATGATGAGTCAAGCAGATGGTCCCTGCTACCTGTGGTTTGCAGAGTAGGGACCGGACATTTCGGTGGAACAGTTAGAGGTTACCTAAGTAACTATTGCATCACCATGGAAGTCCGGTCCCTCCATGGAAGGTGTAACAGCCCACCGAAGCTAGGCAGGGAGAGGCCTTGCTGGTGCAAGGATGCTTAGCTGAGACCTGAGGGCTGCCTCAGTGCTCGTGTTCTTTTTGTTTCAAACTTATTTGGGGCCTCTCTTGTTCATAAAGAGGACACTAAAAATTAAAGAATTTGTAATGAGAGGTTTTAGGAAAAATTAAACAAACATACAAAAGCAGACAAGTTTAAAGCACAAACCAAGTTCTTTTTGGGTGGTCTCTTTCCCCTAAGAAGTGATACCGCATGTACCTTTCAGCATCACTGTTCTTTAATTCCCTGTGTGTGAGAACTATGGAACCCTAAATTGATAATTTTTGTTACTAAAACCTTTAGAAAAATGGTGCTTTTCACTACTTCCCTTTACCCACACATTCTTTGCATTTTAGTCTACTAATTATGTTTACAAAATGTCTCATTTTTGAAAAGAACTCTGTGTGTACTAACTGGTGCCTTGAGGGGATAAACTGGCAAGTAGGTCACACACTGGAAAAGTCATCCAAACCCACTGGGCTTTTTATTTTCAAGTCAGTCTGGGCTTTTTCCTCTTGCCTGCCCCTTTGCGGCCACAAAACTGAGTAGCTTGAGACCAGGGCATTGAATGTCAGCAAGTCAGGGAGGGAGGCTGATGCGTGTCTGTTTAGTCTCAGTGCAGGGTGAAATGCCATCATTAATTCATTACCCAGCTGCCTGTCAAATAAATTGGCAATTACATCCACCGCAGAATCTTGGAATTCAGTAAATAGCACGTTAGCATCTCTGAGTTGCTGAGAGATGTAAAGGGGAAAATTAAGCAACACGGTGTTTGTATCAGTAGCAGATGACAAGGGGCCGCGTATACAGGCAATGTGGTGTAGTGATGAAAAGCCTGCGAAGGACTGGTAATGAGCTGTGTGGATTGGAATGTGTTAAAAACCATTGCTGATTTTCCACTTTGTCTTTATGCTTTCTTGCAGAGTTCAGGTCCTTCCAGCTTGGGAACAGGCTACTTCGTAAGTTTATCTCAACTTCCACATGTGTGCCTCGTATTGGCATTGATTTACTTGTATAATGTATGCTCATTAGGATGTGAAAAAAATCCAAGAAATTCCCTCTCAGTCCTAAAGAGCAGACTGATGTCCATCCTTTTACTAAGAGTTGTTTCACTTTTAAAATACATAACCTGCTGGGCTCTAGGGATCACAAGTCAGTCTGTGATGTGGGCCTGGTTCCCAGCACCCAGAACATTTGCTCCTTACCTGGCAGTGTACGGGGCATACAGGGAAACGTGATTGCCTCGTGCCACCTTTCCTACAAAATGGTGTTTTTAGTGAGAAGTGTCGTGTGGTGGACAGAATTCAATTTATGCATTGAGGTGTATATTCATTTTAAGATCTCTTGAAGAACTTCCCCACATATACAATGAATTGCCATTTTTTAATTTTGATGAGAGGTGGTGTTTTAATGGATGTTTTCCCTCACAGTCTGAGTAGGTGGCCTTCAGATTATTTTTTCTTCAATCATTAAATTCCTCATTTTATCAAATATAGATGTATTATTTCAAGACCTTATTTCTGTCCTTTGAGAAGGGTGTGGATGGTGACATACCTCAGGGCTTATCACAATATTTCTCATTTATAAAGAAATTGTCACTTCATTTCTTTAATCTGTAGCTAAATTACCCTTCTTGGATTCAATAATACTTTTCAAGATATAAATAAAAGAGAATTACAAATAGACATTATTTACACAACAGGATAACATGCCAGTGTAGACATTTGTTGTAGTATTTAAAGGAATTTAAGGAATTTAAAGGAATATGATTTATGTTCCAAATGACGAACACTGATACTCTAATATCTGCTCAGCATTTTCTGAGAAAATAATGAAATCATGAAAATAAAGTGGAAAATAATTACTGATTCAGTTTCATTGCCTTTAAATTTCTTCCCTCTAAAATGCTAATTGCTCTGGTTTTCTTCTGCCCATTTGTCTCCATACATTTATGTTAAATTCATGAAAACAAGCATCATTGCATTGAATAATAAGTCTTTTCCAAGCTTGGAAGAAGTGGCATTTTCTAAATGTTGATTTTTTTTTTTTTGTCTTAATCTATGATACGAGGAGAAAAAGGGTAAAGTTTTTTTTGGTACCTGCTTAATACAGTCAGCACACATCATTACTCCTTATTATGGTTGAATATTCATGCTTCCAGAAACAAGCAGGGCGCTGAAACAGGATCCTGCTTCAGCAGTTGAAATGACAGAAGTATTCCCATCTGCCATCTCTTCACACCAGGCTGGATGTGGGTTGAGATGTTGGAAGTAAAATCTGGAGACTGCCAATGTTTATTCTCTATCCAAAAGCTAAATTCCCCCTCTTTGCTTTCTTCAGCAGAAGAAGGCCAATGCCACTGACTCAGCCTTTGATCACTTCTAGACTGAACATTCTAATATATATATTTTTAACTGTCCGTATGAGCACTCTGAAAGAAGAAAGTCACCTCTAGAAGCACTGAGAATTTTATTAGGCTTTTGGTCACTTATTTTTCTCTCTAATTCCAGGAGTGTTTAATTCTCTAATGATAGGTTCCTGTGAATAAAGAGTCTTTGCAATTATGAATCTCAAATAAATTTTACACTTACACAATTTTGGATGAGTATAAAAGCTTTTTTCTTATTTTGGAAAAATTATTCTTAATATTACTTTGATTATATATAAAAAATCTGTAGTATTATTAGCTTACATGAAGAAGATACATACCAGATGTATGTTCAGCTCTCAACTATGACAAAAATGCTCTACTTAGAATGTGTTTCCAATAGTGAGATTATTATGTTATCAAAGTGCAAAATCCACTGATATTATTGCCAAGTCCTCATCAAAAAGTGTCTTCTCTTTCAATTTTCGTATCAACAATATCACATGTAATACTTAATTTCAGGTACTAACTTCAGCATTGGTGAGTTTCACACTTATAAGTGGAAAATAGTATATTCACAACTTGTAGTAGTTTCAGGCCAACATATTCTTTGCAGTGTGTTTTATGATCTATGATGTCATAACAACCTTTACTTAAGTCTGTAATGAAGGTTCAGCATCAGGTAAGTGGAATGGTGATATTTCGACTTTAATCCTCTTCAGCATCTCTTTGAAGTGGGGACGGAGGCAAATCACCTGCAGAGTCAAAGAGCTATTAATGCAATTGAACCATAATGTGAATTCTGGTATAAGAAAACTGAAGGTACTCACCTCTTGAGTTTAACAGCCTGGAACTGTTTTCTTAAATACTCTCCCTTGCCCCAACGTTACTCTAACTTCAGAACCTTCCTTCATTTAGACTGTATGCTCCTGTAGAGCTTTTAGTGAACTAAGGTAAAATGCTGATCATTGTGTGTGCTAATAAAATAGACGCCCACCTACCTATATGCACGTGCATGTGTATGTGTACACACACACGTGTGTGTGTACCTTATCCACAGCCAGTATATTTTACTTTCTTTCCATTCTTTTCATTTATCAGTTGTGGTAAGTTAAAGGGTTTTAAGAAGAAACCTTTGTTTTTGATTTAGTTGTATTTGTTTATATCTTGGTTTTGTGTTCCAAAGATGTCTGCTTAGGTCTGTCACTTTTCCAATCCATTTATAAGCTGAAGATTTGAGAAATGAGAACAGCAGCTAAAATCAGTATTTACATAAGCATATTGCAAAGAATTCTTAAAGTAGACAAAATAGAGAAGGATTGGAACAAACTTTTCACATTTTTGGGAGCTTTGAATAATGTGGGTGTTATATACACAGAGAGACACACATATATATTCATTACATACTCATGCCCAGCTCATATTCTAAATATAAATGGAAGTATAGACTAGTTGGAATCTATTTGCTTTTTTATTTTTTTGGCGAGAGTACCAAAACTTGCTGGAATGTGTAGGATTTTCTTTTTTTTTTTTTTTAAACATTGATGCAGTGAACACATTTTCTTTACTTTCTTCTTTTACATGTATTTGAAGTTTTATTATACATAGTATACAATTAAGAATTTAGAGACTGAATGATATGAAGACTACTGTGTGCCCTTGGGTGAATTATTTGATGTCTCTGAGTCTGTTTCCTCATCTTTATCTACCTAAGAGAGTTGTGATTATTAAATAAGATATTTAATGCACGCAAAACAGCTCTCATTAATAGGAAATAATATGTATTCTCTTCCGTTATTCCCACTGTAGTGTGTGATGGAATAAACTTGGCCTCATTAAGTGGTTGTGCAATGTTGTGGTGGTAGAGGATTACCACTAGAAATTCATGATAAAAAGTAAATGTTGTAATTTATAACTGTAGGATAGGAATATTTTATTCTCATTACATTCTTCTCGTAGCTTTCTCTGGAGCCTAGGATTTTGTGTTTGGTCAGCTGTATATCAGTTTACTCCGTATAGAAACATAAAACAAATATGGAATTCCTTCTCTGTGATCCTCTATGATCATGATGAGGTTGGAATGAAATATTCTGTAGGCTGTCCACATATTATGATTGTTTAATTTGTCTATTAAAGTTATTTGTTGATTTTCTCCCTTAGACTTGAGGCATTTAAAGACTGCTGATAGCTCTTGGGGTTGGGCTGGGAGGTTAAGAAAGACCTGTTCAACATATTCAAGTTTATGAGGTTGTGTCACATGCTTGCTGCTGTCTGTCACTAAAAAGTGGATGCCCTAGCCTACCCGAATGAGGTAACTGAAGGCAGTAGACTGAGAAGACCAGTAAAAACATCTCATAGTTGCCAGAGGTCTGGTGTGTCATCACAGGAAAGATCTGGAGTCCCTCTTTACAAGCACTTGACTCCATAAGCTGGTAGTTGGGAGCTACCATTGGTGCAGCGGTAAGTTACTTGTCAGGCTGAACTTGATCCCTGGTGTTGTTTTATTTAGGTGACAGGTCCTGCCTGCTTCTCTGGATAATTTTCAGCCTTCTTCCAAGTTTGAATTTAAGTGTCTTAGGCCCATAGTCTCAAAGAGCTTGGATCCTGCTTTTGTACACTCCAGTGATACAGAGCTTTTTCTTAATGGTTCTCAACTAATATTTTTCATCCTCCTCATTAGACTCACATCTAGTAATATACACTCTTTATCAAGGAAACCAACCCACTTCTACCTGGTGATTTAAAACTACCACATTATATAATAAAGGGGAATTGTGTAGTGGGACACATCTTAAAATGGGATTTGTGTTATTACTGTTTCCCTGTGCTGTAGAATTACTTAAGAAACAATGTTGATAGTGCTGGTAACAGGAGGCAGTAGGTGCAAAATATTGACCTTGTGACTTTCCATTCAAAGTTATAAGGTCATAAAGGGATTAAATTCTTTGTCCTAAGCTTTTGACTATATAAAGCCTTAAAATATTTTTTTTTCTGTAAGTTTATAACTCTCAAAACTGATTGGTGGTATTTTGTATAACCATAGTTGCTTCTTTTTAAAATCTCAGAGTGGACTTTGTTGTTAGGTAAGAGTCAAATGAGTTTCTTTAAAAAGATCAAACTTTCAAAAAAATGTAATTGTTTATCTAATAGACTGAGCCTTTCTTTAAACAGACACTTTCGACATTTTGTCTTTCAGTAGGTATTAAGCACCTTCTCTGGCAGGCACTGTTCTAGGTGATGGGTTATAGAAGTAAAAAACTATGGCCCCCTTCTCAGGGAATTTAGTCTTCCCTAAACCCAGATCCTTTCCTTTGTGATGCTTTTAAACATTTTGACACATTGTACTTAAATGAGAGGTTTGGGGCTGTACAGAGACCTAACATTCTGAGACTTTATAATGTTTCCATGGGTTTTAACTTAAAAGTGCAAATATATCAACCTGGCCTTGACTGCAACCCCACCCAAAGTCATCTTACTTCCCACCTGCCAATACTTGCTAGTGATGCTGTGAGAGGATTTTGTAACTCAAGTATTTATTCCTAACCTTTGAGTGCTTATATTTAAGGTAAATAACACTGAGTATTTTAAAGATGTCACTCAAATAAGACTCCAGCATTTATATTTATTAGTAATTAACTCTGAGTAAATGAATTATTGGCCTTTACTTATTCACTGACAAGTTTCCATTTTAATGAAAATTTTTAAAATCTGAATTTCATCAGGCATCTCCAGTTATTATAGGGGACTTTTAGACCCATTGGTAAAAACTGAGTTGGAAAACAGCTCACAGATGGAGAATTCAATTGATTTTAATTGTCAGGTATGTGTTAACTATTCTTAGTTCTCAGGATAAATAAGGTGTGAGCTTGGCCCTCAAGTCTAGGTTATGTAGTTGAATTTGATACAGAGCAAATTGATCAGCCCTATGAGAAATGTAAGTAGAACACTTGGGGGTATATGTTAGGGTGAGTTAATTGTAGAAGGCATAAATTGTGCAGAACTTGATGGAGACTTATATTTTCAACAGATAAAGAAAAGGTGGAACAAAGTTTGAGGCAGAGGGAGCAATAGGGAGAAAAGCACAAGGAAGGGAGTTGGGCGGGTAGGAAGGAGATGGTTTATAGGGAGACCTGAACTTAGCTTAGCGAACTGTTAAAAATGACTCATCAAACCAAGGATTGATGATTGTGATGCTTCTTTTACTTGGAATAGGAATCCCAGGAAAGAAGAGATTCTATTTCAGAAACATAATGAGTTTGGAAGTTAGCGTACATAGTTAAAAATTTAATTATCTTCAATGATACTTTAAAGACGTGGCCAGAATAACAAGAGAACAAAACATTGCCACCCAAATTTAAATTTATATTGAAACAATAATATCCTGTAAGAACTTCAGTATGTCCTGAAAATTCAGTCGTATGCCTATCACAAAATGTCTTTGAGATGTGGTTGTTGATGTAATTTCCCTAAGTGGCCCCTAACAGTTACCCAGTGAATCACCTACGCACGTTTGAAACAGCCTCAGAGGTTCCCTGTATCCAAAGTGAGCACAACGTCACTACAATGGTTAATTATGTAATATTTAATATAAGAATTTTACTGAATATTATTTTGATTATAATAATAGAACAAAAACCTTGTAACCTATTAGTCACCTTAAAATCTAGGACATTGCTATGATTTTGAAGCTGTCTGTACTCTGCAGAAGCATTTGGGCAAATGAAATCAGTTGTTCTTTCTAATGGTAGTTGCCACAGTTTTGAACTGTAGCATTTAAAATACTTCCCTGAACTATATTTACCTCCTAGAAAGTAACAAAACTAGACCTACACTTAAGTAGGTGTTTCCTTAAGATTAGGAACCACAGAATTAATCTTATTTACACTGGAGGGTTGATTTATACCTGGACCAAGTATCTGCATTCCGGCAGATTCTTCCGTGTAAGGCGCCAATAAACTCTAATTTCAAGGGACTTACACTAAAAATATAGTTTTATTTTCCATTTCCAGTTCTTACCTTTTTAAAGTGTTTTTGATTGGTTGTTAACACTTTGACTTTGGGAATAGGATCTGTGAGCCATGAGAAACATACCCTGATTAAGTGAACATCACAAGTTAAATTTGGGTGAGCAGGCGTTTACTCATTTGTAGAATCTGTACAGTGGGATTACTCTTCTAGCTCACCCTGTGGAAATTGTCTTCTGTCTCCACACCATTGTTAGCTTCCTCATGAAGTACAAGGGGATTGAGAAATTTGGTGAATAAAATAAACAGATGTGAAAGAATCAATTGGTGTCTCCAGCTGCCACCAATCCCCGAACACTCTCATTTTCTCAACATTTCTGTGAGGGGATAGGCTAAGTATTTTTAAACATTTTCTATCTATAGGAATCTTTGTTGTTGGCTGTTGCAAACTCTAATTAGGGAGGTAAGATGAAAACCCAGGGGCTCCTCATGGATATGGGATCTAGCCCTCTGCCTGGTCTACCTGTCTTCTCCCCCCTCCTCTTTGGCCCCTCAGATTTGGAGAAAGTAAATCGTTTTCCAAAACAAAAAATGATTTGAGGGAAAAAAAAAGTTTTCACCAGCCACTGGACTAGAAAATTGCTAAAGGGCCTTTGGTTCTAATAGTCCAAGATCCGTGATTCTGTCTGCCTCACACCTAAATGTCTGCCACATGGGACCAGCCCTTTTGATAGGCTTTGCTACCTTTCTCCACTGTCCTTTGAGCCCCAGGAGTGCAAGGCCATAGTCCCCTTACTGCTTAATGAACACTGCTCTTAGTGTCAACATTGAAGCGTTTCCAGATTTTGATTGTGTGACCAAGTCTGCCTTTCTTTGAGATTAACAATAATGAACAGTGTTTTATATTTGCATTATTCAGTTATGTTAGCACATAGAAATAGGCTATAAACTTATTCTGTCCCATAGCTAGTATATCCCTACTGTCATAGAGATGATGCAGTAAAGGCTTAAGCAAAGTGCATTGACAGACCCAGAGGGAACGTACAGATCACTGTCATGGAATTCAGAAATTAACTTTATTTATTCCCCTACACTGGCTTTAAGGGCAGTTGTCTTATCCTTGTTGGAGATTTCCAAATTACAGAAACGTTGAATTAGTTGGTATGAGCTGTATAAACTGAGCCAAGGGCCATGTCAAACCCCAAGGTTTTCTCTGACTACCCACCCAACCTTTATTTTGATAGATTTATTAGCTGGTCTGGAGTTTTTTGGACTATCAATCAGAATATTTCAGATCAAAGGACTCATTCCTTTGCTTAACTGCTTTAAAAAATATTTTTCCTGAAATTGTAAATTAAATGCCTCCCAGTCCATTGCATAAGAAACTTAGAGCTTGGTGAAATACCAAGAGTATCATTTGAAAAGAGGTTAAAAAACACAACTGGGGCTTGTTAAAAAGGAAAAGTGCTACTTTAACTCCAAGTGTCACATTTTCCTATAGTTAGCTCTAGCAGTAAACAAGAGTTATTGGAGGCTTAGATAGTTTGAGACACTTTACTTTTCTCCCAGTACTTCAGAAGCCAAACATTTAAGATGTGTTTTGCTTGTGTAAAAATGTTTATCCATTTAAAACACAATGTCATTTTAACCAAAGCACCCGGGTGACAAGTGGTTTAGATATAGCGCAGTTAATAAGCTGTCAGGTCCTGTACGCATATACTTGAAAGGACCAACACAGTTACCCAAGGATTGGCATTATAAATCACTGTTGGGACTTCCCTGGTGGCACAGTGGTTAAGAATCCGCCTGCCAATGCAGGGGACATGGGTTCAAGCTCTGGTCCGGGAAGATCCCACATGCCGTGGAGCACCTAAGCCCGTGTGCCACAACTACTGAGCCTGTGCTCTAGAGCCCTCAAGCCACAGCTACTGAGCCCATGCGCCACAACTACTGAAGCCTGTGTGCCTAGAGCTTGTGCTCCGCAACAAAGAGAAGCCACCGCAATGAGAAGCCCGCGCACCGCAATGAAGAGTAGCCCCCACTCGCCGCAACTAGAGAAAGCCCGTGTGCAGCAACGAAGACCCAACGCAGCCAAAAACAAATAAATAAATAAATCACTATTAACAAACCTAATTTGCTTAGCAGGCTAATGCATGATCTCTAGTTTTCTTATAGTAATTAGCTTCCCTAACAGTCATGTTAAAGGGACCCACCTTATACTACACTTAATTTCTTTTCTGAAATTTTTGGTATCTGGTTTGCAGGGTACAAACAAAACAAAACAAACAAGAAAGACTATCAGTCTCTATTGATCACTGCCTGGTAATTAATCCAGATTGTAGCTTTTCTGGAGTGGAAGCATTGCCAAAGGTGATGACTGTCTATTAGGGCTTGTAAACTAATGTACTCACAGATTTGCAATGGAGTGGTGAAGCCAGATAATTGCAGTGTTTCTTGTCTAAATGTGCTGCTGTGTGTAGTGGCCTCTGATTTTAAGGAGCCATTAAAAATGCAGCAAGGCATAACAGCTGTGGTTCCTAGTATACTCCAAATACTTCGTATATTCATCACATCTCATAAAATCTTGCCGAGACCAACAAATGACTATATGTACAGCTGGAGTGCTCCAGAAGGAAACTGGGGAGAATCTGAATGATGTAGGTAACATTACAGAGACAAATAAGAACTCACTCAAGCCCACCGTGTGCCACATTTCTCAAATAACTCCCCGAAGTTCTCCATTTCCATTTTAGTTTCTAAAGAAAACATTCACATTTTCCCTTTTGTAAGAGGATCCTGTCAGTAACCTACCTTTGTGGGAAACAGGCCTGACTTTGCCAAGGTAAATTAGGGCTATATCCTGTGCAGAAGGAATCATGGTAAGTTAGCATCTCAGTCCTAAACACAAAGGAGGCAAGACATTTGGTTCCCTTAGAATTTATTTAAGACACATTTAAAAAATAACTTTGTAACAGAACTAACTCTGTGCTATGAAAACCTGACTTCTCTGAACAAAAGGAGCATTAATACCAGAACATTCTGAGAAGCAAAGGAAACTAGAAAATTCAGTGTGTTCTTTTAATCAAATATTAAATCGTTAAGCATCGTGCATGACTGAATGGAAGCTTTAAGCCGCATTTGTGCAGAGACATAATATTTTCAAGTTATTTTCATCTGCTGCTAAATTGCCAGCTTTCAATTTGTTAATTAAAATAGACTATGATTCTGACTTTATGTAGGCTTAGGGCTACAGAACCTCTGCGTAAGAAGGGAGTTCAGAAATCACCCTGTGGTATCATACAGTATTTGTCTTTCTTTGACTTACCTCACTCAGCATAATGCCTTCAAGGTATATCCATGTTGTCGTGAATGGCAGAAATTCCTTCTTTCTCATGTCTGAATAATACTCCTATATATATATATATATATATATATATATATATATATATATATAAATGGATAAAGAAGATGTGAGTTCTGTCTATCTGTCTATCTCACATCTTCTTTATCCATTTATCCATTGAGAGATACTCGGGTTGTTTCCATATCTTGGCTGCTGTGAATAATGCTGCAGTGAACGTGGGTGTGCTGTTACCCTTCTGAGACATTGATTTCAATTCCTTTGGATATATACCCAGGAGCAGTTTTGCTAGGTCATATGGTAGTTCAATTTTTAATTTTTTGAGGAACTCCCATACTGTTTTTTATAATCGCCATACCAGGTTACACTTCTGCTAACAGTGTATAAGGGTTCCCTTTTCTCCACGTCCTTGTCAGTGTTTATCTCTTGTCTTTTTGATAAAAGCCATCTGAACAAATGTGAAGTGATATCTCGTTTTGATCTGCATTTCCCTGATGATTTGTAATGTTGGGCATCTTTTCATATTCATTTTTCTTTGGAAGAATCTCTATTCAGGTCCTTTGCCCATTTTTAATTAGCTTAGGTATCACTTACATGTTGAGTCTTAAAAAACTGAACCTGTAAAAACTGAGAGTAGAAGGGTGGTTACCAGGGGCTGTGGGCGGGGGAATTGGGAAGATGTTAAGGGTAAATACTTGAGACTAGTAGATAAATAAGTTCTATCCTCTACTTTTTTGTCAAAGATCAGTTGACTATATTTATGTGTGTCTATTTTTGATCTCTCAATTCTATTACATTGATCTATTTGTCTTTTTTTTTTTTGCCAATATCACGGAGTCTTGATTATTATAAATAAGTAGATACTTATTTATAACAAGTCTTGAAGTTGTGTTTTGTCACTCCTTCAACATTGAATTGGCTGTTCTGGGCCTTCTGCCTCTTCATATAAACTTTTTTTTTTTTTTATTTTATCAATTTATTTATTTATTTTTGGCTGCATTGGGTCTTTGTTGCTGTGCGTGGTCTTTCTTTAGTTGCGTTGAGCGGCGGCTACTCTTCATTGAGGTGTGCAGGCTTCTCATTGTGGTGGCTTCTCTTGTTGCGGAGCACGGGCTCAAGGCATGCGGGCTTCAGTAGTTGTGGCACGCGGGCTCAGCCGTTGTGGCACATTGGCTCTAGAGCACAGGCTCAGTAGTTGTGGTGCACGGGCTTAGTTGCTCCGCGGCATGTGGGATCTTCCAGGACCAGGGCTCAAACCCGTGTCCCCTGCATTGACAGGTGGATTCTTAACCACTGCGCCACCAGGGAAGCCCCATATAAACTTTAGAATCAGTTTGTTGATATCCAGAAAATATCCTGCTGGGATTTTGATCGGAATTGTGTTGAATCTATAGATCAGGTTGGGAAGAAATGACATCTTGACAATACTGAGTTTTCCCATTCATGAACATGAAATATCTCTGCATTTATTTAGTACTTGTTTGATATCTTTCATCAGAGTTTTATAGTTTTCATGATATAAATCTTGAGCATATTTTGTTAGATTCATAACTAAATATTTCACTTTGGGGTGCTTATATAAATGATAATGTGTTTTTAATTTCAAATTCCACTTGTTCATTACTGGTATATAGGAGTGTAATTGAATTTTGTGATATTAATCTTGTATCCTGCAACCTTATTCTTTTCACTTATTAGTTCTAGAAGGATTTTTTAATATTTCTTTTAGATTTTCTACATAGATGATTATTTCATTTGTGAACAAAGACAGTTGTATTTCTTCCTTCCCAGTCTGTTTACCTTTTATTTCCTTTTGTTGTCTTATTGTGTATTAGCTAGGACTTCTAATATGATGATGAAAAGGAGTGGTGAGAGGGAACATCTTTGCCTTGTTCCTGATCTTATAGCAAAACTTTGCATTTCTTACCAGTATGTATGATGTTAGCTGTAGGTTTTTTGTAGATATTCTTTATCAAGGTGAGGAAGTTCCCTTTTATTCTCCCAGTGTGCTGAGGGCTTTTTATCATGAATGGGCTACGCCACCGGGGAAGCTCTTAATTCAATATCTTTTTTTTTTTTTTTTTTTTTTGCGGTACGCGGGCCTCTCACTGCTGTGGCCTCTCCCGTTGCAGAGCACAGCCTCCGGATGCACAGGCCCAGCGGCCATGGCTCACGGGCCCAGCCGCTCCGCGGCACGTGGGATCCTCCCAGACCAGGGCACAAACCCGTGTCCCCTCCATCAGCAGGCAGACTCTCAACCACTGCACCACCAGGGAAGCCCCTTAATTCAATATCTTTAATCAGGCCTATTCAGATTATTTATTTCTTCTTGAGTTTTGACAGAAGTGTCTTTCAAGGAATTGGTCCACTTCATCTAGGTTATCATTTGTGGCATGGAATTCTTCATTGTCTTCATTTATTATTTTCTTAATGTCCATGGGATCTGTAGTGATGTCCCCACTTTCATTCTGATATTAATATATTGTGTCTTCTCTTTTTTTTTCCTTAGTTAGCCTGGGTAGAGGCTTATTGATATTACTGACCTTTTCAGAGAACAAGTTTTTGGTTTTATTGATCTTCTGTATTGAGTGTCTGTTTTTAATTTCATTGATTTCTACTCTAATTTTTATAATTTTTTTTCTTCTGCTTACTTGGGATTTAATTTGCTCTAATTTATCTAGTTTTCTTATGTGGAAGCATTGATTACTGATTTTAGAATGATCTTTTCTAATATATGCATTCAGTAGTATAAATTTTCTTTAAGGACTGCTTTCACTGTATTTCACAAATTTGGATGTTATATTTTTATTTTCACTTAGTTAAAAATATTTTATTTATCTTCAGATTTCTTCTTTGACCTATATGTTATTTATAAGTGTAGTATTTCCTGGAAAGGTTTTCACTTTTCAAAAGTATCACTTTCAACACCCTCACCCCTGACCAACCTAGAAGCATTTGATTTGTAACAAGCTTCTCAAGAGATTTTTGAGGAGTCATCCCAACACACGTGCATAGAGATTAGTTGTACATATGCATAATGTAATTTGAGAGACCTCAGCTGTTGTAATTACCAGCTGATTTAATTATAAGCACATTTGTTTTAGGAAATTTTTATCTGTATCTTATCTTTTCTTGCTATAATATCACTTGTCCAAGACTCATTTAGATATTTATCTAAATCTTACGTTTAATTTTACTTGATCATTTTTCTGCCACATAGTTACTTTGTCATACTTATGTGAAGACCTTCATTAAGTTTTGTGTAGGATGTGTTTATATTTGGGGAAAGCAGGAAGAAGACTGCATTGGTTCTTGATAGAATTACTTTTATGGGTCCAGGTACTCCTCTATTTGAGAAAATTACCTAGTGAGTTTTATTTATAGTACATTACATTTTTGTGAACAGAATCTGTATTTCGAACTCTATCAATTTCTACATACATAAGATTTCTTTAGGCAACAGATAGCTTGTTTAATGTTTTTAGTCCTGATTCCAGTCATCAGGCTAATTTTATTACATTTTGACTCCTCTTCCCATCATTCAGCAATAGTCTCGTTCTTGGTTCATTTACTCTTTTGAAGGAATGGAATTATTTATGTATTTTTCCTTTTCTCCTATTTTCTGCTCTCCAACTCCCAGCCACATTTCATCCTATAACATGATAAAAATTGCAAAGTGTGAGCCTGAATAATAAAGGATTGCTTCACTGATTGCTAAACATTTAATGTAGTGCTTTTAAACTCATTCCAGGTCATTGTGCTGTCAATTAGTTCGATTACAAGCATTTAAGCTGTCACATATAAAGCCTTCTATTTCTTAGGGTTTCAGTTTCAAATTATGAAAAATGAGTGCTCTGTACTTCTCTCTGGACAGATCACTTTTAATATTTTGGAAGAAACCTATGCCTTTTAGAAAGATCACTCACAGTTTCAGAGCCTGGAAAAATCTGATATGCAGTTTGGGACCAGTGATTCAATTTTATTAAAAAATTTAAGAGTGTGCATTTGAACATATGTGTAAGTAGGTGACTATCAAAACCACCTCTTTATTTTCATTTTTGTATATAGTCCACATTTGCAAATCATTAGAACTTTGGAATCTAAACATCATTGGGTGACTGGTATTTTGTCTGAGAGAGTGGAAGAATTTCAGAGAATTAAACAAAAGGTTCTAACGTAGCACCCTCAACACAAGGAAGTAGTTGAAGAGTGTTTGTAGATAGAAAATAAAATCCGAAGATATTAAAGTTTTGTACAGTTGATTAGTTTGTTGAAAGGTGGTTTTCAAAGCAAAGGTAAAATCATGACTCTCATATATTATAAAATGTACATGTTTCAAAGATTTTATTTAATAATGATGAAATTAGGCAGATATTATAACTCTCCCAATTCAAAGGAGAATCCAAAGAACAGACACAATTATAGATGAGGAATATTGAATGAATATGAAAATGGAAGCAGACATGGCTTTGAGGGAAATCAGTTGTGCCTCAACATGACAAGACAGAATTTGGTTGATTATAGGTAATCGTTATTTTGCATTGCTGTTACATATCTAGAATTTATGGAGTTGGAAGTTAGCTCTCATGAAATGAGAAAAACATAATGCTGAAGAGTTCACCATAAGCAATGTATAGTGTTCCTTTGAAGCATAGATCTTCCCCTATTTGATAAAAAAAATAGTCTCAAAGGAAGGTTGGTTTCATTAGATTTGGTGTGATTATTTACATAGGTGAAGCAAGAGTACCTATGTAAATAAACATTTTACAGTTTGCTTTTGTTGGAAGGTTTTATATGACTCTCCTACAGCACAAGTCTCTAGTATTTGCTGTCTTTAGGCTGAAAACTGAAACCCAGGAAACTCCACTACCTGCAGTACCTGTATATTTGGGTGAATTTCTTTCTTCTCAAAGTTCACTAAATATCCCAAAGTGGCCTGCCAGGAAGTCACCTTCTTTCCTAGTTGTAAGACTGGACCCTATAAGCCAGGTACCAGGGTAGTTTTTCTAGGAGTGTCTTTTAAGTAATGGTTCTGTAAGGTCAACCTTGATTCTTTAAAAGTGTCCAACTATATCTGATTAAGTAAGCATTACCCTCAAATATGGCATTCCAGACAAGACCTTGGAATTTTTCCAGGTATATCCTGGTAAACAGGAAGACCAATTCTTATTGAACCTTTGGACATAACTCTTTCCATGAAAAGTAAGAAGACTTAGAGTTTCTGAATTCTGGGAGGTGAATGAGAATAAGATACCATTTAAAAATATTTTAGTTTCTAAAGCAGAATCTACTAAATTGTTATGGATTGTAAGTAAATTAAGACAAAAGAGAAAGCGGTTCCTTATGTGTAAACAGGAAATAGGACATTAAAACAGTATCAGTGTTCTTTCAAACAAACAAAAAACCCACTGATGAACCCTCATCACTTCATTCAGTCCTGTATAACTCATTCTTGCTCCATTGGATCTTGGGTTATTAGTCTCATGAATTTGTCTGCTTCTCAACTTTCTCAGCTCAGCTTATTGAGGTCCTCAATAAGTTTTAAGAGTGTTGAAACGGTGTCTGAAAACCAAAAATCTTCAGAACCACTACTTTAGGGCAAAGGTGTTCTTTTCCTTGAAAAACAGAAGCACATAGAGTTTTAACATACAGAATTATATTTCTTACAAACTCTTGTTCTTAAATATAATGTCAACTTTTTATATTATAACTCTTAGCTAAAGTAACTAACTTCTGTTTCACAGGAAAAAAAAACTAAAGGGGTGGATAATTATGAACTGCGTGTCACATATCAGCATTTTAGCAAAGATCATGAATAAACATAACTAATTTTCTACAGCCATACACATCTCTTATACAATCTCGTAAAGTATCAAAAATGAACATATTCATTAACTTGGCTGAAACAGACAGCCTCTCTGTAGCTTATAAAAATAAAACCCAAAACCATATACATTTAAAAATAGGATTAGTAATCAATATTTCAGTATTCATTCTTAGATATGGCCTAGGTAACTAATGAATATCCATTAAATAACTCAATTTAATATTAGTTTCAGGTTTTAAGATACTTAAAAATCTTGGAAATGATGTTCAAGCCGACATACTGCAACATAATTACCGTTGAATGAAGTTCATTAGAATAATTATTCGATATAGTCAAATTAATTTTTTTGTAATCTTGAACGTAAAGGAGAAATAATGGTAGCTTATTTGAGCAGTAAACCTGTATACATTTAAAAAGGACATTTCAACTAGAATTAAAATATACAATTGTATTACACTTAACACTGATAAATCAGAGAATACATAGCTGTTTTTACTAAACCAAATTTTATTAAACTAATCTTATTTGGCAGGTTTTCACCTAAATTATGTGAACTTAGATTCGTAAAATGTTTTTGAGTTGGTTTATGTAAGAATTATTTTTTAATCTATGACGTTTAAAGTATTAGAAATTTAATTTCTTGCTTTCTGGTAATTTTAGGAATGTTTAGTTTACGTAAGCCCTTATTTATACTCAGTAGCCTACTAGAACAGAACTCTTAATTTTAGAGACTTTATAATCTTATTATTAATACTATCTGGTGGAAGGAAAACATTACACGCACATTTTAAGGTAGAGGCCATTCTGAATTACAGATACTTAGGTCTACAGATAAAGAGCTTACTATTCCAGTTCTAAAATTTTAGGCATATGTAAAGAGTAAATGCAGAAGCACACAAAAACCTCACTGATGGAAGATGCAAAGAGCTGTTCTCCTTCCTCGTGGACACAAAATTCTTAGTTATTTGAGCTCAAAACAGATAAATAGACAAGAAAGACTAACATATCAGGATTTCTGTTGCTTCTCACGTGTTTTCAATGATAGACATCCACATGTGATGTTTGGTACGTTTCTACAGAATCTTTTCTGTGGTACAGTGTACATTTGTAGTTAGCACTGATTATTTCACAGATGGGCCTGCCTCTGTTTTACTTTCTATGGATATAGTAGCAGTAAGTAAAACAAAGTCTCTATCCTCATGACACTTGTAGTCAATCAAATTAATTCATAATATGCCAACTGATGGTAAGATAGCTAAAGAAAAATATTTATAAAGAGATTTGGGCTTTTAGTCACTATAGAGTAACAGGGACTAAATTTAGTATCCCATCAGAAAAAAAAAATGACAAAATACATTAAACAGAAGTTTGCAAGACACTGGACATAAGGCAGTGAAGGACAGTAGTGCCTGAGAGACAGGAAATGAATGTAGGGATTCCTATGATTATCCCAACTTACTGTCTTTGAGAGAGTTTCAGGCCTTCATGCAGGGTTGGGGGGTAGCTTACGGGTACCAGGTGGAGCCCAGCAGACTTCTGTGCATTAGAAGAACAAGGTAGCTAGGACTCAGGACTAGAGAGAAAGAATTCCAGAAATCTCCAGAGGATTGCTTTCCATTATTTAGCCAAGTCCTAGTCAGCTCACGCATGTGAAAAAATTGCCTGAGGCCTGGGAATGAACCATCCAAAAGAATTAGTGAGAATAGTGTTTGGCATTCACACATAGCAAGGAACAGTGCCTATGCCCACCAGCAAGATGGGAAAACCTCCAGATTCCTGAGGTATTGGGTCATGTACATAGTAGGGTCTTTCCTCATTATTGAGGAATAATTGACTAAGCATTGCTGCAGTCTCCCCTAACACATTTTAAATGAACGATTTAAATGAATGATCTGGAAGGATGAACCTTTTTTCAAGTAACTTAACTGAATCCTAGGACTATTATGTAACATTTAATTCAAAATAATCAGATTTGCAAGGAATCGAGAATATGATTCATAATGAGAAAATCAATCAGTCAATCAAAAGCAACCCTGATCTGATATAGATGTTAGCAACGGAGAACATTTAAAAAGTCACTATAGTTGTGTTCCATATATTCAGAAAGTTAAGTAATATAAGAACAAAATCGAACTTCTAGAAATAACTACAAGGTGCGAGATTAAAAACATAAGCAATTAACAGATTAGATATTGCAGGAGAAAAGATGGGTGAACTTGAAGTCATAGAGATAGAGACTATGCAAAATGAAACATTAAGAGAATAGAAAATTTTAAAAATGAACAGAGCACTAGCGGGCTGTGTGTCAGCTTCATACAGCCTAATATATATGTTCTTGGAGTCCCCAAGGAGAGAAGGGTGAGGGGACAAAAAATATGAAACAGTGTCTGAAATTTTTCAGTATTTGTTGAAAACTATAAGCCTACAGAGCTAAACACAAGAAATATGAAGAAAACATCATGAAAAAAACAAGACACGTTATAGGCAGATAAGGAAAACAAGACATTATAATCAGATTTCTCAAAACCAATGAGAAAGAGAAAATCTTATAAATAGCCAGAAAAACAAACACACAAACAAAAGACCTAAGTGCAGGGTAGCAAAGATAAGGATGACAGTAAATTTCTCGTCTGAAAAAATGCAAGCGAGGAGACAGTGGAGCAAAGTCTTTAAAGTACTGATGGATAAAAATGCCAAGCTAGAATTTTATACCCATTGACTCTATCTTTCAAAGGACACTGATAATAGGTTGAAAAGATAATCCACAGGCTATGAGAAAATTTTTGCAAAGTATATATCTGATAAAAGACATATTCGGAATGTATTTTTTAAAAACTCAATATTAAGTAATAAAAAAAACCAGCAACCAAATTAAAAACTGGGCAGAAATTTGACTAGATACTTCATGAAAGAAGAGATACAGATGGCAAATAAGCACATGAAAAGATGGTCCATATCTTTTGTCATTACAGAAATCAGTTATCACTATGCATCTAATAAAATGACCACAACAAGTTGGCAAGGATATGAAGGAATTGGAATTTTTCAGTACTGCTGGTGGGAACAATCAACTTGGAGAACAGTTTGGCAGTTTTTTAAAAAAGTTAAACACATCTGCAATATGTTCTAGCCATTCCACTCGTAGATTTTTACCCAAATAAAAAGAAAGTACATGTCCATACAAAGACTTTACATGGGTATTCATAGCAGCTTTATTTGTAATTGTCAAAAATTGGAAATGGTCCAAATGTCCATTGTCAATTGAGTGAATAAACAATTGTGGTGTGTACACACACACACACACACACAGAATCCTACTCAGAAATAAAGGGGAACAAGCTATTGGTGCATGCAACAACATGCATGAATCTCAAAATAATTATGCTTACTGAAAGAAGCTACACACAAAAAAGAGTGAATATTATATGTTTTCATTTATAGAAAATGCCAATGAAACTGCAGTAACAGAAAACAAGTCTGTGGTTGCCTGGAGAGGCAGGTGCAGAGAGGGAGGGTTGGGATGGAGGGATTACTGAGAGGCGTGAGTAAAATTTTTCAGGTTAAAGATATATTCTTTATCTTGGTTGTGATGACAGTTTCACAGATCTATTCATATGTCAGAATTTATCAAACGGTACATTTTAAATGCATGAAGTTTATTATGTTTCAATTATACTTCAATAAAGCTGTCTTCAAAAGACTAAGACTATTTTCCTGCAGTTTGTAATGCCTGTGGATCTATCTCCATCTTTTCCTATCTTCCTGTGTTTTAAATACACCAACCTATTGTACCCTAATACCTCTCTCTAGCTCAGACAACTAAACACAAAAATTCATTCTGAAGCAGGTCACGATGCACATTTCCATCAGAGAAATATCTCACAGTCCCTTGTTAAATGTTCAGAGATACATGATTGTGCCTTATGAAGCAAATACATCCCGTTTTTATAGAATTAGGGAAGAGAAAATGCATACGAAAGAGCCCAATCCTTTTCCGGTACCCTTTTATGTCAGAGCTCAAAATTGCTGTCTGATAAAATGTAGGCCACCAGATTGAATTACTTCATTGAACTACTGCTGTCCTCTGTTAATGGTAATTGCACAGATATAGGAGTCTTTCTTGGCAACATCTCAGATATTTACCTCCCACTGTTTTTCAATTCAAACTTTTGATGAAAATATTCCCAGTACTTCTTTAAAGCAGACATCCAACTGTCTTTCTTGACGAAAGCAAGGTCTCTAAATCAGATCCTGACAATTTGTGACACAGCAGTCTATCCAAATCACCTTTTACCTATGTCACTATGTCATTTCCTGGAGAAAAAAGTGTCCATCAACCCAGCATTTCTGTAGGTTTGGGAGGCTGGAAGTTTGGTGTGCCAGCAAAAGTGGGAGAGGAAAAAGGGAAAAGCATTTTCTTCCTTTGACTTGGAAGGAATTCAGTAAGGGGCTTGCCTGATCTCATAAGCAAATAAGGGATTTGCAGATTTTGAAGATACAGTTTATAAAGGGAAAAATCAGATGTTTGTTGTTTGTAAGATAATAATGAGTAGAATAATTTCTAAAAGTTACCCCTTAAATTATTGGAGGCAGTAAAACAAGGTTAATTTCTTTTGTTCTTCTTCTTAACTTTATCTGTTAGGTTACTTAAATACGACAATATTTAGCATTTTATTTCCTTCTCAGGGGCTCATTTTCTGTTGTACCTCCTGTTTTGAACTGAGTAGACTACATCTCACCAAATAAATGTTGTATAAACAGTGCCATTGGCATGTACCATGACTGACTCTGCCTGATGATAGCATGGTGGCTGGAGTGCAGAACATGGTAACGAGGAGGGCAAACATGGCATGAGATCAACCAGATTGGCCTCAGAGTGAGACTCACTGCTTGTATCTCTGGCTGTGGTTGGTTGGGAACTTTTTTTTCTTTTTATTATTGGAAGGGTATTTTTGATCATTGCTTTCTTGCATCAACTTGTAGCATCGCGTGTTTGATGGATGGGTTAGCATTAGGAGCTGTGGGAGGCCCTCTGAGGACCTGCTTTCCAGTTTTAGTGAATAAGAAGCTAACAGCACGGCAAGCACACTCCCTGCTGCCAGCCTGGTTTTGTTTTTCTCAGGTGTAAGTCTCCTTATAGAAGTGTGCCTAGGAATCATGTTGGCCCAGGATTGGCCTTACTTGGTGGCCCTGGTATGATGGGTTGTCTCTCATTGAGAGTGGTTAACTCAAGGCCTGTTCAGCTTTGGGGAGAAAAGTGAGCAAAACCATGGGCTGAACAGTGGAGAAATTAATTTGGGAATAAAGAAGCTCAGATTTGGGTTCATACTTTTAAGAAACAGTGAAAGACTTCTAGGAGAATGGGGCAAGTAGGTAGTAAGAAAAGAGGCTTAAGAGAAAGTCTTTATCTGCATGGGGGGTCTTGAATCCATCTAGTCTGTACGTTTTTTATGGCCTCAAAATACATGGAGGCGCAGTGCTTGAGAGTCCGCCTGCCGATGCAGGGGACACGGGTTCGTGCCCCGGTCCGGGAGGATCCCGCATGCCACAGAGCGGCTGGGACCGTGGGCCATGGCCGCTGAGCCTGTGCTCCGCAACGGGAGAGGCCACAACAGTGAGAGGCCCGTGTACCGCAAAAAAAAACCCCAAAAAACAAAAACATTTAGGAGCAGGTAGTCCTTCTCCCCCCGCCCCACCCCGCTTTTTTGTTGTTGTTTGTTTTGTTAAGATCAGGAATTTTCGTCCTTTAGAAGAGGAATGCCAGCGCTGTTGCAATGAAGCCTCTATTGACTGCCTGCCTTAGGTTCCTAATCCTGTGACTTGGTATACATCCATATCTGTCCTCATCTTCATTAGGATCAAAGGCCATGCAGGGAGGGGCCACCAGGAAAATAAATAATAAATTCATAGCTTGTTAAAGCTTGGGTCCCCAAATACCCAACTCCTATCCTTTCCCTCCGGCTTGAATTCTCCATACTGAAGCCTGGGATCACACTTTACCAGGGTGACGTGATATTCATGAACTAAGGAAGAAAAGGACTGGCTACCAGACCTATTTGGAGGTGAGAGAGGAGACAGTGTGGGCCCATTTGTAGAAGAGTCATCTGCATCTGGAATAGAACCCCAACCTAGAATATTGCTGTCTGCCAGGGCAGGAAGTGCTATCAGTTTCTAGCTCAGTAGGGATGCCTGAAGCACCCTGCTGGTTTCGTCTGCTGACATGTGGAAAGTGCTGACCTTTTGTCTGACCTTGATCGCCTCTGTCCACAATTTCACTTAACCCTTTTTGCAGAAGAAGGAACACAAGTGACAACCTCAACTAACCTGTTCCTTGAGAATATCGTTCCCTTTCTGCCACATCACCTTTGACTCTCTCATACTGTCTCTCTTCTTGGCTCCTGTTCCCTCATACTCTGTTGACACAGAGTTTGTAAAGTCCAAGAGATGTAGCAATGCCAGTAAGAGCTAAATTACTTGCAGCTGGCTGTGCCACCTGTGCCTATCAAATTTCAGCCAAAGCATTTGCTTTCCCAGAATGCTCTGTTATGGGGAATTGGAAAGTGACTCACAGTGGGGGCAGCAGAGGGCTGAGTAGAAGAGAGGGCTTTTTCTCTGGGCTCTCCTGTGAGGACAGAACTGTAAAGTAGAATTTCAGATGGTCTGAAATCCCCTCTTTCTGCCTCTCATGGAATCACTGGTCCCAGAGGCACCCCGAGAGATTTCTGAGTTAAACTTCAGTATTTTGGCGGGCTAAGAGAACAGACCTCTGCAAGCAGGTCTCTTGTGGGCCTCCAGGACTGACCGCTCCGTACCCTGCTTCTGGTTGTTTAGTTGAGGATTCTTGTGATTTCTTACATCTCCTAAGATCTCTCTCTGATTCCATTTTGTCTCCTGTTTTTTTTTGGTCCTTTATGTACTTGCAGAACAATTTCTCAGCTTTGAACCTCTGTCTCATAAAAGGTCCTTCATATAATTTTGGAAAAATGATTAAATCAAATTAACCTTTTCATTTAATCTAAATGCATTCTTCTACAGTTCTCTACATTTACCATTACTTAGTATTCTCTCGTCTCTGTTAAATCATTTCTTATTTTCAATCATTGTTCATCACTTGTATGTTGCTCATCCTTTGGTATTTTTCTTTGTATACACTCTCTCTTTTTTCTTATTTTTTTGTTTGTTCTTTCATTTCACCCTCCTCTAGAGCCTGTAATTATCCAAGCACTTTGAAAAGTCTCAGCAAAGGGGGATAAAAGATATATATGGTTTCTGCTCTTAAGGGCTAGATTCTTAGACTGGAATGCCCACTGGGAAATTGAAAATTACTCCTGGTAGAACCCACTTCATTTGAGAACAACTACCTTAATGAGTTCCTGCCCTTGTGATGTTAGAGAACGTTGAAGCAAAGGATTATAATGCGACTGTGATGCCCCTCTCAGAAATATAACAGTGCAAACTAGGAAGCTTTCTGGTGTGATGCCTGAACTGGTTTTTTGAAGTAGGAGTGGAATGATTAAAGCCAGGTGATTAAAGAAGGGGGGAGGTGCATTCCACGGAGCACCATGTGGAAGAGCCCAAAGGCTGGAGGTTTGATGATTTCATTGACCTGCAGGTACTTTGAAATGTTTGGAAAGTATAAGAATGAGGCTAGGAAGGGGCCAGGTCACAAACAGTCTTGATGAGTCTTGTTGAAGTGTTTGCATTTTATAATGAGGATGATGGAGAGCCACTGAAAGATATTAAGTAGTAGAGGGATGAAATTAGATGTGTGTATGAAACAGGTCACTCAAGCAGTATTGTGGAAGATGGTTTTTATAAGGGTGAGTTTGGAAGCAAAACAGATTCCAGGAAAAATGATTGTGATGACAGTGTGATTGGGAGAGAAGGGGGACAGTTCCCGAGATATTTAGGATACAGAATGGACAGGACTCAGTCAGTGAGTAAATGTGGTTGTGAGAAGCCTCCAAGGATGACTGTTGAGTATCTGCATTCTTCAACTGAGTTAATGCTGGTACCATTCTCCACAAAAGGCAGTAGAGGGTAGTTATTAGGAGCATGTACTTGAGTCTACTTGGTTACTGAGTTACATTTTGAATGTGTTGATCTTTACAAGGCTTGTGGGGTGTCCAAGGAAAGACATGCTGTGGAAGTGTGAGTCTGGAGCTCAGAGGAGCAGCATGCTCTATAGATAGGGTTTGGTGTTCCATGCAGTCCATGAGTGGAATTTCCCTTTCAGAAAAAAAAAAAATGGTAATTTGTGATAATTTATGTGTTGAGCTTGTGAGATTCTTGCTTCTGTCTGATTTACCTAGAGGACTGTAGAGCTCACTGGATGAAAGGCAATAAATAGACAAATAATGATCTATCCATGATATACTCCCTTCATTATTATTACTGAGGGTATATTACATATTTCTTTGGACCAAAGCATAATTTTAGAAAACTCTGGATAAACAGCTTTCTTTTTTTATTTATTGCTCTGCTCTCCTTTGATTGCTTTTGCTGTAGTGTCAACCTGCATCTTATTTTAATCTCCTCTCAGAACACTGATGATTCCACAGCCCTGTTAGAATACATTTTGGGAGATTCCATTTCGTTAAGGCTGTTTCAAGGACATACGGCATGAGATGATGATGATATGGCATCTTTGGAGGATGCCTTGGTTTCTGTCCTGCTGAATCTCCCACACGTTTGAAGCAGTTGTTACCTTCTCTGCTAGCTCATGCGACTTGTTAGATCACTGTTTGTGGGTGTCACAAAATGTTGGCAGGACCCCAGTGTGAAGCACATTGTGAAATACATGTGGTTAAACTTCTCTGAATTTGTGTGTCAATCAAAACAAAGTGGCTTAAACGAGTAAGTGGATTTCAAAAGAAACTTGAGGATTCTAGAGCAGAAGTGGAACATGGAACTTTGTAGGTCAATTTTTTGGTATTGAATTCAGGGAATCATACGTAGGAGGGAGTGTACAATATAGTAGAATTCTGATTAGGATCAGTTAGATTTTAGCTGACAATATTACAAACAGACAACAGTTTTTTATTATAACGTGTATAGTTCCCAAACATAATGCCATGGGATGCTGGGAATGTTTAGATACTAAAGTTGTGCAGATTTTCAAGGAGGAACCAGATAACTTAAAAACTCTACATACAAGTTTTGTTTGTTTGTTTGTTTATCAGAAAGGATAGTGAATGAATTGTCAAACAGTGAAAATTTTAAATCATGTATTCCGATATATTTTGCAATTCTCATTTAACTTCACTAATACTTAATATGCATGTTTATCCAGGGAAGATGATAGAATTTTATTGGAGTTGAGACATTACAAGCATTTGTTTGTTCTCTTCATCAGGGTGATGTCAGCATGGTTTCTCCTTTACTGTTATCTCCTCTGCTGTTTTGCAGTCTTGAATAGGTGTCTATAGGACATTTCTTGTGGCTTACCCATACCCTTTGCTTTTATCTCATCAAAGGATCATTAGATGGTCTTTTCTATATGTATTAACCAAAAAGTACATATTTTGGTATGTATTTTTACATTCTTTTTACATGTGGCTTTTAGCAACACCCATAATTTTAGTGATATTTGCTCCAATATTATCTTTACTCTCACCTTCCATACAAGAGGATTTATTAATTTAATAGGGTATGTTATGTTAATAAAATGCTTGATGGCATAATATGTTTGGACTTGTTGAAAGACCGTGATGTTGCTGCAGAAATCACTGAGAAAGGTAGAGCCCATCATGTAAAGAAAGCTGGCTTGGATTCTGATGACCCTCCTGCCTTAACCCATGGTGCTAGATCTTTCTCGTACAGAAAGCTCTCTGCTCACCTTAATTTTAAGTGTGTGAACTCTTGACTTGAGGACTTTATCGGAGTTTACCCTCTTCAAGGCTCACTGAGAAATCAATTCCTAACTCATTAAATGATTCCTGGGTTACCCAAAATTAGCCTTATAGATTATGTCTTTGATGGCTTGTTAGTTGGCATAGGTGACTAAATTTGACACTCAAAAAATTTTGATAGCCTTTGAAACAGTTTTTTTCTTGTCACACTGTTGTAAGCTTTCTAATTTTTATCCCTCTAATACATTAAGTCATGGTTGACTTTTCTGCTCTGGCTGTCAGTGTCAGAAGCTGTGCTTCTGTACATTAACATGCAGACATTTGTGAAAGGTCCTTTATCGATGTCTCAGTCTGGTGAATTGAAGAATAATGTACTAGCTACATCAAACTGTTTATTCCTCCTAAGCCAGTTGTTATCTTTTGCAGTACTTCCAATGAAATTGTAATTTTTTTTAGCAGATTCTTTTCTGATGGAGCTGTGATTTGCAATAATCTTGTCAAGCCAAGCTCAAAATACTGCTAAATGAAGACATTTGTGGAAGGGAATGATTGTAAATTGCATGCAAATTTCAACTCGGCTGGAATTAATCAATATGGAAACAGAACTTGTGAGTTCCTGATGTAATGATGCTGAAACTAATCCCATTGAGTTTTATTTCCATGGGAATTAGGTATTTATTTTGATTTAAATCTCTCTTTTTTCTTGAAGACAAAGGTCCAGTTTTTGAGTCTTTTAATAATAGCTTTTTGTGGGATAGAGAGATGTTATAAAGGAAACAGGAGTAAAACTAAGCATCTGACTTCTTCTGTGGGGACATCTGGCATTTCCTATTTAATTTACTGTGCCTATTTAATGAAAATTTCCCCCAGTTTTTCTTGCTCATTTTTTTCCACTGAAAATTCTAAGGCTTATGGTATAGTAGGTGACACAGTCTTTAGTATATATTAAGTATGCAATATTGGTCTAAATGACATATTCTCTCGTTTATATCAATTTTCTAGGGGGATCCCATCTCGTTGGGGTTTGTGTGTGTGTGTGTGTGGTTTTCATTTGACATAGAGTCTCACTTTCTGGGGAACAGATCACTCACTACCTTAGACTTTTTAATGCCTCCTGGCTTTTGCAATATTTCTCTTTTTCTTTGATTTTCAGGATTAGGCTTTTTGCCTTTTATTGTTGTACTTGGCCCCTAAATCTGTTAGCCTTAGATTATTTCTCACCTTTTCTTCAAGCTTTTAGGTGAAGAATTTGCAGATAGAAGGTCTTATCACTGGTATATTGTATATCACCAATGCATTAGTGTTATATCCGTAAATCCTCAGAGCCCGACAACTTACTTCCCAACCCCTTTAGAGTACTTTAAGAGTTCCTTTATTTATAGCCCAGTTTAAATCCCACTGGGTAACACTCCATAAACCTGCAGTGACATCCAGTGGCCTCATGGTGTAATTTTTTACAAAATTTTCCAAATGATTTATAGGGGCAGTAATTCTGTCAAGGAAAAATACTGGAGTTATTGAAGGGGATTCCCTAAGTATATTACCTTCCAAGTAGTTACTGACATACCCCATCATAGGATTCTAGGAGAGTGATTATTCGTTTCTTGGTTTTTAAATGGAAGAATGACATCCTGTGATGAGATCAACTTCACTAATGCCAACTAAGATTAGAGGAAAATATAAAATTGAAGACAGTTTTTTTTTTTAAAGAAAATTTTTAATAAAAAAATTTACAGTGTCAAATTTCATATTCTGGATCTTTTTATGAGGTTCATGGTTTAAAGGAGAACATTTAATATGTGGTTCTGATTATGAAGTTGAGAGTTCTGTGTTGTTCCTACTTGGTTCTTGTGCTTTCAGTTTCTCTGAGAGTCATTCACTGTGTTAACCCTTGGATTTTCTCGGACTTTCTAAGATTGCTACTATAAATCAGAGGCAAGTGACTCCCAATCTGATTACTGTCCTTGAATTATGTTATTAAAGGAGAGCATATTATTTTTATAAAAGTGATACACCATTAACACCATAAATGATTTACATAATAGAAAACGGTACAAAGAAAATGTAGCATATCAGCTTAAATCTTACCCTTCCCACAGAAACAACCAGTGTTAACATTTGGTGAGCCTTTTTCCAAATAGCTCTCTGTCCATTTATATTAATAGAAAGATGAATAGGTGGCAAGCTAGGAAATAATTTCATAACATTGAACTAAACAACATATGTATTTGCTGTGTTGACTTGATTTCTAATTACCGCAGTGTTACACTAGGTGGGGAGGGGGCCAGGGTAGAGGCTTGCTGTTTTTTGTTGGTTTTATTTTTTTAGCAGTGACTCTTCCTTTAGTGTGACAGACAGGGCTGGCTAGTGAAGATAGGGAGAAGATCTATACAGAGGAGTGTTGGACAGCCACCTCATGGCCTGATCTAGATAATTTACAATGTTCCAAAGCCCAGAGAGTTAAATAGAAGTAAATCTAGCATGTACGAACTAAGCAAGTAGTATGTTCCAAACTGGTGCTAAGCACATTTATACTAAAGATGAATGTTAGGTTCAAAGAGAGAGGGAGGTTGTTAAATCTTTCTCACAGTTGATACTGAGGCTGACATTTGGTATTTAAATTTTACTGTCTTGTGCCCATTCCCCCTAACAAAGCAAAAGCCATATGCCACTAGAGAGGGGCAAGAAACTTGTCTGCCCTTCTGGTTCTACACAAAGATCAACTGCTATGAGGAGGATGGCCGTGCACTGCCTCCCATCCTCTCACTTGAATGACACTGGGCAAAAGCCATCAGCCGCTGGGAGAGATTGTGGTTTCCATGATTCTGCATTGATGCAAAGCAGAGATCAGCTGCCTGTGGCAGAGGAGCAGGAATCTTCCTCATGCCTGAGATATTACACCGGTACAAGAACTTGGTTTCCCCATGTATGGCTTGCAGGGAAGAGTAAAAACCCTGATTGCACTCTGTACCCTTTACTGAGTAGGAAACAGTGGTTGCCTGCCATTAAGGGAGAGGCAGAAATGCTGAGAAAGTCCCACTCCTTAGGTTCAGATGTACAGGGCCAGGCTAAGACTGAGGTTGGAGCAGGTGGGCTGAGAAACTCTTCTCCCCCACCACAGGCCTTGAATCAAGAAATGAACAATTGCAGTCTACTGCTGGAGGAATGGCAAGAGCATGGAGAGAGCCTTTCCCTCACTTACCCACACGTATATCCTATAATGACTATATGCAGGACCTATTGTATTTTTCGGTGGATCACAAATACAGAAAAACTGTATTAGTACTTAAAAAATACTTTCAGATTTACAAAAATTAGTACAGAGAATTTCCACATGCATGTCATCTTGTTTGCCCTGTTATGAACATCATACATGAGTGTGATACCTTTTTACAACTAATGTACCAATATTACTACATCATTATTAAAGTTCATACTTTATTCAGATTTCCGTACTTTTTTACCTAATGCCCTTTTTCTCTTTTAGCATTCTATCCAGGACACCACATTATGTGTTTATAGTCACTGTGTCTCCTTAGGCTTCTCTAGATTGAGACACTTTCTTGGGCTTTTTTCCTTTTTGATGACCTCGAAAATTTTGAGGAGTGCTGGTCAGATATTTTGTACAATGTTTCCTTTATATATATATATATATATATATATATATATATATATATATAAATGTATTTTATCTTTGGCTGCATTGGGTCTTCATTGCTTCGCGTGGGCTTTCTCTAGTTGCGGTGAGCAACTACTCTTCGTTGCGGTGCGCAGGCTTCTCATTGTGGTGGCTTCTCTTGTTGCGGAGCACGGGCTCTAGGCACGTGGGCTTCAGTAGTTGTGGCACACGGGCTCAGTAGTTGTGGCTCGTGGGCTCTAGAGCGCAGGCTCAGTAGTTGTGGCACACGGGCTTAGTTGCTCCATGGCATGTGGGATCTTCCCAAACCAGGGCTAGAACCCATGTCCTCTGCATTGGCAGGCAGATTCTTAACCACTGTGCCACCAAGGAAGCCCTGTACAATATTTCTTGATTGCTGTTTTTTTAAAAAATGTTTTTCTGATTCGTTCTAATGATTAGACTCTCAATTGGCTTCTGCTTTGGACTCTCACAAAGAACTAGGTCACAAGAGCCTATGAGAGGAGGAATTTGCATCCTTTGGTGCACTGAAACTAATTATATCAACAACAAAATCCAAACCCAATTCAGCTACTTTCTAGATTTACTCAATACCCCCATGCTAATAGCCTGAAAGAAGTTACCCATTTCCAGGCATGATGTTACTTACTTCAGTTCTTACATCCACAAAGTGTGGAATTCAATTTTAAAAATGTATGAAACACAGACACAAACAAGAAAAAGAAATCCTTGTTAAGAGGTTTAATAGTAAACAGAACCAAGCCAAGAGATGGTTTAGATATGCAAACTTCAGACAGGGACTTTGAAATAACTATGATTATTATATTAAAAGCTCTAATGGATAAGTGGGCAATATATATATAAATCAGTGGGCAATTTCACTATAGATATGGAATCTACAAATAAATGTCAAATGGAAATGCTAGAAGTGTAGAACAAAATATCATATATTAAAATTGTTTTCTGTGGGTTTATTAAGAGACTGGACACAGTAGAGCCAGAATCATTGACCTTGTCGGTGGACTAGAAGAACCCTTCAAAAGTGAAACAGAGTAAAAAGAGTAGAAATTAAAAAAAGGACATCCAAAAACGGAATATGTTACTGTAGAACATATGAAATAACCTAACATAAATGAAGAGAGAAGAAATAAAGCAGAAGAAATGTTTGATGAGAGAATGGTTGAGAATTTTTCAGAATGAAAGATAACAAACCATAGATCCAGTCAGGATAAATATGAAGGAAGGCATATCTGTATATAGTAGTCAAACTGCTGAAAACCAAATATAAGAGTAAATTCTAAAGGCAGTTAGAGAAAAAACGATATATTACTTAATGAGGTACATAGGTAACAATTTGGCAGACATTTAGTCAGAAACTATGAAAGCCAGAAGACAATGGAATGGCATCTTTCAAGAATTGAAATCCAGAATTCCATCTCCAGGAAATGTATCTTTCAAAAAGAAAGGTAAAATTAAGAATTTGTCAGATGTACAAACATCAAGAGAATTTTTTCCTAGCAGAACAGTACTACAAGAGATGTTAAAGGAAGGTCTTCAGGCAAGAGCATGCTGCTAGGTAGAAAATGTGTTATTACACATGGAATAAAGAGCACAAAAAATGTAAAACTGTGGATAAATACAAAAGTCATTTTCTTCTTACTTTCAATCTATGAAAAGAGATTAGAGCAAGGGTTGACAAAAAGTAGCCCGTGAGCTAAATACTACCTCTGGCTTATATTTGTGCAGCCTAAGAGCTAGGAGTATTTTATATTTTTTAAAGGGTTGTAAAAAAAATTAAAGACAAAATGATTGAAGAATATGCAACAGAGACTGAATGGCTTGCAAAGTCTGAATTATTTACTTTCTGAGCCTGGTCTAAAGCAAAAATAATAACTATGCATTGTAGGGTTTGTAACATATGTCAAAGTAAAATTTTGGCAACAGTACAAAGGAGAGCAGGAAGGAAATGGAAATATAGTGTTATAAGGTTCTTACACTGTGAAGTGATATAATAGAATTATAGTAGACTAGGAGAAGTTAAAGTTGTGTATTATGAACTCTAGAACAGCCACTGAGGAAAAAGATAAAACAAAGAAGTATAATTAACAAGCTGATAAAAGCGAGAAAATGGAATCATAAAACATGCTCAACTAAAACAAAAGAAGGCCAAAAATACCCAGACAAAAACAAAAAACAGATTCAACAAAATTTTATACAGTGTAATGATAGATATATACCCATCTTTAGCAATAATTACATTAAATATAAATGGTCAATTAAAAAACAGAGTTTAGGGCTTTCCTGGTGGTGCAGTGGTTGAGGGAACGCCTGCCGATGCAGGGGACGCGGGTTCGTGCCCCGGTCTGGGAGGATCCCACATGCCGCAGAGCGGCTGGGCCCGTGAGCCATGGCTGCTGGGCCTGCACGTCCGGAGCCTGTGCTCCGCAGTGGGAGAGGCCGCAGCAGTGAGAGCCCCGCATACAGCAAAAAAAAAAAAAAAAAACAGTTTAAAAATTGGATAGAAAGCAAAACCCAATTATGTATTGTCTACAAGAAATTCATTTTAAATATGAAAACATAGCTATGTTAAAACTAAAAGGATGGAAAACAATGTTTCATGCAACACCCAAACAAAAGAAAGCTGGAGTGATATCAGACAAAGTAGACTTCAGAATAAGCAATGTTATCAGGGATAAAGCATGGTATTATGTAATGATAAAGAGGTCAGTTCATCGAGAAAACAAGAATTCATCGAGGAAGCTAAAGGTATATGTACCTAATAATGGAGCCTCAAGAAAAAAAAAGTAATAGAACTACAAGGAGAATTAGACAAATCTACCAATTTAGTTGGAGATTTCAACACTCCTTCAGTAATTGGTAGGAAAAGTAAACATAATTTAGGAAAGATGTAGAATACCTGAGCAATACTGTCAATCACCTTGACTCAATTGACATAGAATACTCCCTTCAACAACGTAATGCATGTTTTTTTCCAAGTGCACTTGGAATATTTGTTAATATAGACCATATTTTGAGGTATAAAATAAATCTCAATAAATGTGAAAGCATTTAAATTATGCAAATTATGTTCACGGATCAACCAGACATAGTCACATGCCTTGTTTGGGGAATGTAATTTCTTTGGATAAAATTAAATATATAAAACTTGAAAAGTGAGGTCCAAGAGGGAGGGAATACGTATAGCTGATGCATTCTGTTGTACAGCAGAAACTAACACAAGATTGTAAAGCAATTGAACTCCAATAAAAAAAAAAAGACCTTGAGAAGTCATCAGGCTTAAAAAATACACGTGAAGCCTTCAGATATATTAGTAAGAACGTTACAGAATTTTGCCATGAATCTACTTTCAGCTTTACACTGCAGTGGTGCTATGAGGTATTTGTGATCTAACTAGTTGATTTTGAAGTGTGAATTGGTGCTTGAGATGTATGACCCTATCTGTCTGTAAACAGCATTTCCTGCACACTCTCTGAGCAAGGGGCCCTTTTTCATGGTATTTTTAAACACTCCCAGTAGTTTTAACTCCCTGAATAGGAAGCATTTAGGCAAACATGATATCATCAATAGGCACACTCTTAATATTAACCAGTGAAAACAAAAAGGTGGAAAGTTCTGCTCTGCTTTTAAAGAAGCAGAATTTGAGTGTATATTTTGGAAGAACAGTATGTAGTAGAATAGCAGAAAGATAATGAATTCTCAATATGTGTCTAAATCAGGGTCTGGAAAAGTCATAGGAGTATTTAGAAATTTATATTAGTTTAATATGACAGATATGGCTCTTTAATAATGAAGACTAAAAAGACCTTTGTGGGCTGGTGAGTGGGGTCATAATGTTTTTGCCCTAATTATTAGACTATCATTTCTCTCTTATTATGAGGTTATGCAAAATAAAAGGTGTTCTCTAAGAGAAAAGAATATAATTTTAGTTTGTATGATCACAAGTGACCTTATTATAGCTCCCCTTCTCAGAAGTATGAACGACTCTTAAAATAAAGGGTAGGTAAGCAGAGTCTGCTAAGCGGATGTAGATTTTAGTAGAGTAGTATGCTCGTCATCTCAAGTAAAAGATTCCCATTTTACAAATGCATTAGATGTCCCTGGCAGGTTTAGGTTAGTAACATGAGATGCATGTGGTAAAACTAGGGCCCAGGGCTTAGGGTTTGTTCTGATGATTCATTGCATGCCGCAAACATCGCTAGCCTATTTGTAGATTTTCTTCGGATAAGAGTTGTTTTATTTAGGGAAAAAAGATCATTTCTGGATTGAGTACTTCTAATGAGTTAATTTTTGGAGAACTTTTACAAAACTTATGACAAATGACTGTTGATCCTTCTTGCAAACAATTATACCACTACTGTATTACCACCCAAAGTCCTATTCCTTCCTTTAGCCTTGGGAAGACCTCACAGTCATGAATTTAATGCTTTGATTTTAGTTTTTTTTAAAAATTAAGAGTGCTATATGGCTGTAGAATGCAGAGGTTTCCTTGAAATATGTTTGGTGAAAGTCAGAAGTAATTTGCCATGACTAGGATTCATTTAAATATCTGTGATTTCAATGTATAAAATAATCTTCACAGTAAATGTTAAGGGATATGATTTTGCATTAGATCGTAATACTTGCTAATTATTTTTCTTACTATTATTAGTTAACTGGGAGTTAACAAGTCATAGGTAGTGATGCCACATATGTGTGGGTTATTACAAAACTTTATTTGCTGCTTAATTTGTTTTTTTTTTTTCGGTACGCGGGCCTCTCACCGCTGTGGCCTCTCCCGCTGCGGAGCACAGGATCTGGACGCGCAGGCCCAGCGGCCACGGCCCACGGGCCCAGCTGCTTCGCGGCATGTGGGATCCTCCCAGACCGGGGCACGAACCCGCGTACCCTGCATCGGCAGGCAGACTCCCAACCACTGCGCCACCAGGGAAGCCCAATTTGCTGCTTAATTTTTTAACATTGCGTCATTCCCTAAATAGCCTCAAGATCCAAATACAACTGCAGTAATATTTGCTGAAAATTAGAAACTATAAAACCCCTGATTTTGCTAGGATTCAGAATAGGAGAAAGAATTTCAAATAATAAAGCCTTCTATTTATAAAAAAACAAAACCTTTCATCTACTGTCTCTCAAAAGGCAGTTTGATAACAAAATGTGTTTCAATATTTTACATTATTTCCATTTTTAAAGGTAGTAATAGGGCTTCCCTGGTGGTGCAGTGGTTGAGAGTCCGCCTGCCGGTGCAGGGGACACAGCTTGGTGCCCCGGTCCGGGAGGATCCCACATGCCGCGGAGCGGCTGGGCCCGTGAGCCGTGGCCGCTGAGCCTGCGCGTCCGGAGCCTGTGCTCCGCAACGGGAGAGGCCACAACAGTGAGAGGCCCGCGTACCGCAAAAAAAAAAGGTAGTAATAGTAAGTGCACAGGCATCATAGATCACAGACATCTTTGTTAAAAGGTCTATTTATTTGAGATCAGATTTACTAGGGGCAAGTTGTCTTTATAACTCTTCTTTATTTAGTTCCCTTACTTGCACATTGAATAGATTGAAAGGATTAGGGAAAAATAAAGTAAGGGTCCTTAATCCCATTTGGTTGTGTTAAATTCTCCAAATGATGGATGGAAATTTCAGCCTGGTAGGGTCTACCACGAGGTTTGATAGTTACCTACACTTATAGAGAGATATTCTTTAATTACACTGTACAGCTAAATGCATTTGAAACAGATAACTGATCCTGTCTCAAAATTGATGTTTCTTTTAAAGTGCAAAGTCAGGACACCATTGTTTCCAAATGGTCAGATTGCATGCTACTGTCCCAAGCACACAGGAATTGATAAGTCAGAGGTTCCAAGCATGTAGGCATGTAGGGATAAGGGAAAAGGATCACAGTGGAAGTAAATCCTTTCCCCTTTTTCCCGACTGTGTTTTGACCACCTGTCTTTTACCCTTTGCAGTTCTATTCTGAGAGGAATATGAGGAACAGCCCTGAAGATGGGGGCCACTGCTGCTAGATTGTTGCCATTAACCAGCTCTCATGGCTTTTGTGGGAGCCTCCTTTTTATTAGTATTTGCAACATGTTCACCAGCAAAATGATTATGTTAGGCAGAAACATCACATCACTTACATTTCATAGCTCAGTGCAATTTTCATAAACTGCGAGGCAACATCCAAAAAAACATGACTCAGAATTAGAGTTTCAGGAGATTATTATATAGACATTATTTCCCTCAGGTCACGGGCTTTAGTCAAATTTGGAGGAGAATGAAATTGCCAACAGTGAAAAGCAGACAGAAAGGTATGAGTTCATGAGCAGAGAAATAACATTTTCATTTGTTCCTTCCCCATGGGAAAGATTCAGCATTCCGGTAAATGGAGACGGTTATAAGAAATGAATTTTTGTCAGCAGGGATGTGATTTTAAGGCTCACTTATCCATTGGCAATCTAGATTTCTAACCCCAGGAATCTAGGAAATTGCTACAGAATGTAGTCTTTATTATAAACAAGTTTTTTTTTTTTTTTTTTTTTTTGGTAGTGTTTTCCCCCCTTCCTTTTCTTGCTCAGAGATTTTAAGACAGACTACATTTCTTTCTGCCTTTCGGGGTCAGATGACTGCAGAATTTCTGCATCTGCCATGAGTTTCTCCTCATTGCCATTGCTTTATGATGGAAACTGTTTCTTCCCCACCAAGCTTCCCCCACTCCCCCTTGCCTTTCCAAATCCCCTCTGTTCAGCATGCACAATGCTGACAGTGTTGGAAGCCACGGCGCTTACTAGTGCTGAATTCGTGGCCTCTGCCCCTGTTCCCAGCATCTGCAGGATGTCTTGTGGTGCTGCTGTTTCTCTATTCTCAGTCCTTTTGTGTCTGTGGACCTGAGAGAGTAAGGCAGGAAAAAAAGGCTTTCCAGGTAGCTCTCATTTTACCAGGTATAAAGAGCAAGGATTTGCAAGGTTTCTGTAGGGTAATCCCAGACAACCTTCTTCATAATTAAAGAATGTTCTTTCAGGGGAAATTTTATCTTGCTTCTTCAATTTCATCTGATGCTTCTCAGCCCATCACTCATTCAAATTCTGTTCAGAGGTTCTCCTGCTAGCTATATAGTACATCCGTGAGAGCAGAACATATTTCATATAACCTAAACCCTTCATTTCTAGAGATGCAGATAGGTTCTGTAACATTAATCTCACCTTTATATTTTTTCAATTTTTAATAACTTGAAAATGTGTATATCTAATACCTTCCTCCCCTGTGTATTTTTGCCCATTTTAATATCTCTCTCAACACTATAAACTATTTTCCTGGCTGTATTATTATTAAAAAATGTTATTGCCTGCCAAAGTTTATTATCATTATTATTATATCTACAGTATAATGATTATGTAACATTGTGAATTATATTTGATTAATAAATTAGAATTGAGTACTCTAACTTACTTAGTTCATTGGATTTGGCCCATGAAATTAATCAAGATCCATAAACTTTTCCCCCAAACCTCCAAAGCTTCTCAAAGGAAGGGAGAGGGGATATTAGGGTTAAGGGGAACATCTAATTTGCTGCAAGGACATCCAGTTACACGTTTTGATTCCTTGCAACTGCTGTGGTAAAGGATTCACTGAATTAGCCATAGTGCTGGTATATTCTGATATTCTGTGGAGTTTCAATTTCTTCCTATTAAATTTTTCTTAATACATGGAGTCATTTTATCTTTGTTAGGGGACCTCTGTTTAGAAAAGTGGGGGTGACATGTTATATTCCATTCTTTGTAATGGGCAACTCTTGGCATTTGTGGAATTCTTCCTGGAATTATTTGGGAGGGCAGAAACAGGCACCTGGAACGTTTACTTGACAAAAACATGTACTTGTCTCTTATATGTCACTCATTCTTACGTCCAACAACCTCTGTTCTACTATTTTACATTGTTCAGAAGTTGTGTGACTGACTGTCTCATACAGAAGCTAATAACCTGGAAGATACTCAAATTCGAATATAGTTTGGAACCGTTTTGGATTCCATATACCACTTCAGTAGGAGTAAAGAATCCCATGGAAAATGATGGGTTTTGCAGGGGTTCTCATCACCATAACAGGGCTTCATTAGAGTTACTGGCTGGAATAGGATTTTTTTGTTGTTGAAGTATAGTTGATTTACAATATTGAGTTAGTTTCTGGTACACAGAAAAGTGATTTAGTTTGTATATATATACATATATATATGTGTGTGTATATATATTCTTTTCAGATTCTTTTCCATTATGATTTATTACAGGATACTGAATATAGTTCCCTGTGCTATTCTGTAGGCCCTTGTTGTTTATTTGTTTTATATATAGTAGTGTGTATCTGTTAATCCCAAACTCCTAAATTGTCCCTCCCCCCTCTTTTCTCTTTAGTAACAATAATTTTGTTTTCTATATCTGTGAGTCTGTTTCTATTTTGTAAATAATTTCATTTGTATCACTTTTTTAGATTCCACATGTAAGTGATATGACATGATACTTGTCTTTCTCTGTCTGACTTACTTTACTTAGTCTGATAATCTCCAGGTCCATCCATGTTGTTGCAAATGGCATTATTTCATTCTTTTTTATGGCTGAGTAATATTCCATTATACATCTTTATACATTCATCTGCTGATAGACACTTAGGTTACTTTAGGATAGGATTTTTTTGATTAGTTCCCAATGAAGGATGGAATACTGTAAGTGTAGTAATTTGTGGCACAAATAAGAAAGCTGTAGACATGGTTAGTATTATAATTGCATAATAACAGTAGTACTATAAGAAAACATCCAAGCAGTCACCTGAAAATTACTCATTGGCCATAGCTTGAAAATCTCACTGTCTACCATCTGGAGCCAGGGACAGGATGTCTCAGATCTACATTCTTGATACTTGCTCAAGAGCAACTAACTCTAGAGAAATTGTTCAACTTTCTGGTGTTTAGTTTCAGCTTCTCCTTTTGTGAAATGGCAATAACTTTGCCTGTCCAAACCACTGTTACTGTTTTTTTCTCAGCAATGCTTGTGTGAATGAAATATTATTACAGGATTCAAACTCCCAGAAACAGTTAACCCACTTTGCTTTCACACACCATTTCATAATACTTAGTCCTCTTGATTAAGAGGATAATACAGTAAAACCTCTGTTAACTGGAGTAAAGTGTTGTTAATTTAAGTTTAGATCATTCTTTAAAAACATTTGTTTCAATATACTTGTTCTTGAAAATCTTTCTATAATGTATTCAGTGTATTTTTGCCTTAGAGAGCATGGTCTAGTAAATATTGCTGTAATTGAGTCTCTCTCTGATGATGGATTATCTTCACAGCCCTGGAGCCAGGATATTGGTGTCAGTTCTTTATACACCAAGAAATGGGTATGAAATGGGACTCTTAATGGGAAGTTAGGCTGAATTTGCTGTGGTCTTGGCCATACCTTGGAAGTTGCTTTTTTTTTTTTTTTTTCCTGCGGTACGCGAGCCTCTCACCGCTGTGGCCTCTCCCGTTGCGGAGCACAGGCTCCGGACGCGCAGGCCCTGCGACCATGGCTCATGGGCCCAGCCGCTCGGCGGCATGTGGGATCTTCCCGGACCGGGGCACGAACCCGTGTCCCCTGCATCGGCAGGCGGACTCTCAACCCCCGCGCCACCAGGGAAGCCCCCCGGAGGTTGCATTTTAATAAGCAAATTGCTCACGTGAATTGTTTTCTCAGTGTTCTATGTTTTTTTTCCCTTAAAATGAAACAAAAACTATATTAACCACACTTATAAAAATGAAAAATACAATACTAATCAAAACATCATTATTACATGAACATTTTCATAGGAGACATAGATAGCATGCTTAGGAGGTCTGACTTGATTAAATGCTTTGCCTCTATTTTTTCAAAGTTTCAAAGGAGGTATTCCCTCTGTCAATAAGTTTTTAGTTTCTATGTGTAATAATAATCATGATCCCAGCTAGCAGTTATGGAGCTTTGACTGTTTGCCAGGCACTGTTTGTTTCAGGTAATAACTCAGTTATTCCTCACAACCACTCCATCAAGGAGGCACTGTAATTAGCTCCATTTTTTCAATAAGGAAACTGAGGCTTATAAAGATTAAGAAATCTGTCTAAGGTTATATAGCTAGTAACTGGCTGAGCCAGGATATGAACAGCCTGATGTAAGAACCCGTGCTCTTAACCACCACGCCATCATTCCTCAAAGGCATATGTGTGCAGTGGTTGTGGAAGAAGTGATCTAGACTTACTCACTTTTGCTGTGGGCCTTGCATGGTGTTTGATTTAGTATTTTTGTTTATATTATCTCATTTAGTTTAAAAGAATTCTACCAGGTCGATTTTTATTAGGCACATTTTATAAATGAAGAAATCTAGATTCAGAAAAGGCAAAGCTTTTATCCGAGTTTACGGTTCTTGTGATAATTGATGGAGGCGATTTGAACCTAATAACCCCAGTTCAGGTTCTGGTCAGGGGTATTGTTAAGGAAAGGAACCTTCTCTCCAATAAAGGTCATTTTTATAATGTTTAAGAGATTTAGGTTTTCGGTATAACACCTTACCCCTAGCAAGGTTTTGTGTTTTCTTTTTAAGTTAAATCATTTGTTCTGCATTGGAATTGTCTCATCTCTTTCTATCCATGGAGTTTCTTCAAGTCATTGCTGATACACACTGATTCTTCTTCCTGTTGGTAGTTTGTGATGGGTTGGTTGACCTTTTACAATTAACATCATTGTTTTAATTTGTTGTCCTTAAGAAATTAATTTTCCTTTGAGTTTTAGACTCCTAATATTATGTCCTTTAGCCCTCTGAAGGGTGAGTGTCCCTGTGGTGCCATTAGCCACTTACTTGTACAATGTCTTGAGAACACTTTAAGAGAAATATAAATGGCAGTACCACTTGGATATCAATTAAAAAGAAATTTCATTTCGAGTGAATGCTGTCTTCTAGCCTGCCAAGACGCAGAAGGTTGGTTGTCTCAGTTTCCTTTGCCATTACTGACATCACTTAGAACTTACTGGTGTAATTAAAAAAAGCATTTTAATGGAAAGTTGGTGAACAGTGGGAGAACAGCCATTTTTCACATGGCTGTATATTATAAAGGATATAGAATGGACTTCTAGCAAGTCCTACAAAGTCCTGGTGGGTCTCCATTGTTGTATGGCAAAGTCTATGGGATGTCTTTTGGATTGTCTTGGCAGCAAGTGAGCAGCATCTTACCAGCCCACTGCGACTCATGGGGAGTTCTGTGTCTCAATGTTTTTTATGGCTGTGTTTTAATGGGTTAGGCCTCCCCGCCATCTTGTTTTCCTGGCTTGTCTTCTCTTCTGTTTACCTTGGCTCCACCTTTGGCTCAGCGAGACACCACAGGCTTCACCAGAGTCATTTGGAATGCAAGCCCATCAGACGAAGTCTCCCATCTTCTCGAGGCATTTCATGGCTCAGAGAGAATTGGAACTAAACTCTGGGTAGCTGGTGGTTGGTTGTCCCCAGCCAAGTCTGCACAAGTGGAGAAAATGCATGTGTTTGTGAGTCTGCTTATATTTTACATTCTCACAGTTACATCTTTGAGTCCAGTAAATATATTTCTGTTCCTCCTTGATTTTAGGGGTTAATTATTCAGGCCCTGAAAAATGAGTTTTGGTTACCCATGGGCCAAGAAGCCGGGTTCTTCAGGAACAGCTGTGATTATCCAGAGATGTCACATTGTGTCTTTCTTTCCATGCGTCTTTAACACCTGCACATCATAGCTTTCCTGGGCACCTCCAGCGGAGTCTCCTGTTCTGTTAGCTTGGCAGACTTGAGAGACGCTCAAACCTATTTCTTACTTCCTGTGTCTGTATGGATTATTTTTATCATGTGATGATTTGGCATTTTCTAAAAATCTCTAGCTTGCCTTTTCAACTCTGGCAAAGAGTTGTCAGCTGTACCCACAAACTCAACTTGTGAAGTGGCATTTCCCCAGAAACAGGAATGGGAGGAAGAAATTTAGCAGGACAAGTGCTCTTTCTTGTGAAAATTGATCTCTAAGCTTAGTATAATTTTTCTGATTTAGAGGGAATTATAGGACCCTGAGACCAATCCTTCCCAGCTTGCCACCAGCCTTGGTTTAACTTCATTGCAAATGTTGGGATCGATGCTTTAGTTGTACAACAAAGAGATTATTTCAGGGTGGCATTTTATCTCCTACTCTCAGACTCTTTTAGATCGAACTGGGTGCTGAACCTAATCCTTTTGTGTAAGTCCCACAGGCTGCAATTCCATAGCTTGGGTAGTGGTCAGAGGAGCTCTAATGGCAGAACAGACGATGCTGCTAAAAGAAAAGGGGTAGGAGTCATCTCTCTACAAAATGCCTCACAAAGGAGACTTTCTTTGCTCCTCCTGGTACATGTGGTAAGCATAGAAATAGTTTATTATGAAAGTCTTTCAGCCACAAGTCTTTCTAAGGCATAACTGTACCCTCCAGGGAAACCAAAATAAATACCAGCCTAATAAACTTCAGATTTTTAAAAATAAGTTATCCTATTGCATCTCTGCAAGAAGGAAAAATATGAGAGGTTAATGTGTGTTCTTATTCTGCTTTGATTTACTTCCCATGATGTCCCTTCCCAACCCAGGCTTGAAGTGGAAGAAAATACTTCATCATTTGAAGAAGAATGATGATACAAAATACAGTCTTTTGGAAGAGAAGGTGGGAAAGTAAATTTTGATGCCAACTTTGGAATTTTCTTAAAACAAAATAAAACACATACACATACACTTGGTTTTCTCCTGGAGTTTAATGATTTATATCTATATATATAGATAGATAGATATATTTTTTTTTTCCTGTATTCTCTGTATTCCTGGCAAAGGAAGTCTTCCATCCAAGCTTCCATTTATTTGTTTCTAATATTGTCATGGTCCACCTGGTCCTCTCACAAGCTCTCTCTGCCCTTTCTTTGTCCCAATCCCTTGGCCCCTCCTCTTCTCCAGTTCTGTCACTAAGCCCTTGGCTTCTCCTGTCTCCCTGGCCAGTCTGAACCAAGTGTATGAACTGCAACCTACATTCTGCCAGCGCTTCAGCTGTACATGCCTGTCACACTGCAGCTCTAGGGTATGTCAGTGGTCTGACTTCTCGCCTTTCTCCACTGCCCTTTCTCAACCTACAAGACTGATTGTTACTTGTCGTCCATATTCTTAAATATGGCTAGCCCCCAGGATTCCTCTGGCTATGCATTATTATTTTTGCTTTATCTTTATTTTGTTAAATAAAGGTACGAGAAATAATGTTATGTATATCCATTTGCCCATCTCCCAGACTGAAAAGTAAAATATTTCCAGGATAGTTGATGCCCCCATTATAATTCTGATCATATCCTCCTCCTCCTCTCAGAGCCCAGGGGTAATAACCACAATTCTGAATTTGTTGTTCATATTATGAATTTCTTTATACATATCCCACATGTGTAAATCAGCACATACTATATAGTAGGTTTAATTTTGAAAAATTGCATCTTGCTATGTATGTACGTTTGCAACTTTTAATATTTATTTATTTATTGGCTGCCTCGGGTCTTAGTTGTGGCATGCGGGATCTTCCATTGCGGTGTGCGGGCTTTTCATTGCGGTGCACGGGCTTCTCTCTAGTTGAGGCGTGCGGGCTCAATAGTTGTGGTGTGCGGGCTTAGTTGCCCCGTGGCACGAGGGATCTTAGTTCCCTGACCAGGGATCGAACCAGTGTTCCCTGCACTGGAAGACTGATTCTTAGCCACTGGACCACCAGGGAAGTCCCTGCAACTTTTTTTAAACTGGACATTATGTTTGTGGGACTAATTCAGTTCTCTTTTGCTTTTCTACTACTGTATAATATTCTAGTTTGACTATGTTATCATTTTTTTATCTATTCTATTTGTGAACATTTAGACTGTTCTCAAGTTTTTGCTGTTACAGATACTGCTGCTATGAACATTCTTATGCAAATCTCCTTGCACACATGTCCATTTGTTATTTTGGCAAGTTGTACTGAGCACCTATTTGTGTTTGGTATGATTGATGTAAGACTGCTGAAACAAGGCCCTTATCTTCAAGCCATAGGCTCTAGCGAGGACTCCCAGGGAGATCCTGCTGGAGGAGTCTTTTCACTGGTTTTCTTAGCACTCATCTCACCTCTCCTTGGTCGTCTTTCACAGTTCTGTTAGAGTTAACTTCTTGAACACAGTTTTAATCTTTACTGTTATGCTCAAAAACATTTCATAGCTCCCTCTTGCTTAAGTGATGGAGCTAATACTCCTCAGCTTGCTGTTCAAGAACCACCCTAAGCCTAATATTTTTTGGTCTTTGTACTGTTTACATCTCACCCATACAACTCACATTCCAGGGTCATGTCCCTTTCGTGCCTCTCAATGATGTCTCTTTATCCCTAGGTGTCTTTCCTGTTTTGAACTTTATCCAGGATGTTGAAATTCTAGTCAGTTTTCAAGATCCTAATGAAATACCTTTTTATCCAGGTATATCTTCTACCCCTTGTGTGATTCTGACTTCATATTACAGCTAGTTAGGTATATATTTGCTTAGCTGATTATAAGCAGGAACCACAAGGTAATTGCCTCGAACATAGTAGGACCTCATTAATTAAAATAATAATAATAATCAAATTGAATTGAGTGGATCATTTGGTTCTCATCCTTGCTATTAAAACACTTTAATGCTGCTAATGAAGGAGAGAGTAGAAAAAGAGCACATGTTTTAATTCTCTATTGCAGTTTTCAAACATCTCTGGCTGACAATTAGAGCTTGTAGTGTACTAACCAGGTAGCCATCCTTAGCAGGACCCTTATCACGTCAAAGTGGGGCAAGGTGGAGGAGAAAATTAACTTTTGAAAGAGAGATGGACTCTTCATTAAAAAGACCACGTTCTCACCTCAGTGGAATTTAACTAAAGCACACTTGAAGTAGCTCCATTCTGGTCTCTGGGCCAGATCCTTCCAGCCTTTTGGGTGGTAGTACAAGTTGATGACCTGTCACTAATTATGCCCTTCAACTTATTTTCTGCTCCCAGGGTAGAAGGCAGCTTGCGGCTGCTTGTGAATAAGAGAAGCCTGCGTCCACTGTGTCCACATTTCCATCTTGAAGGAAGTGGGAGAAATGAGGCCAGTGGTTTGATAAATTATATCAAAAATAGTTCCTTCATGCTAATGGAGTGTGAAGAAGCTGATGTACTGGAAATGATCTATAATATTTCATATTTCTCTGAGGAGAAAAATGATAAACTTGATGATGTGTGATTTATTCATGTTTCTCCAGATGAAGAGAATAAAATCCTAAAGTCAACTGCCTGTTTCTCACTCCCAGCAGCTGGCTTGTAGATTTTACACTGGGATTGGAGGCTTGGCTCGTTTAGAGAAATGCCTAGCTAGACTTTGATCAGTCACCAGACCTTTGGCAGTTGGTTGGGAGAGGGTAATTATGACAGCACTGCGGCTATTTTATCATCACTATTTCATGGCTCTCTACCACCAGGTGACAAATGCGTTAATTATTACATTTCTTATCCAGGACTTCTCTTGGCTGCCCCCTCCCCTCATGGTTTTAGCTCTGAGTCCTTCCCTGCAGCTCAGCCCTGGACAGAAGTAACTTTTGCAATCAAAGAGCTGTTCTTTGGAAGTCATGCTGAGAGGGACATGGTTATCAGCCCTGCTGTGTGCAGACTCTGACCACAGGGGATCTAGTTAATTCCCTTTCCTCTTCCTTCTGCCCATCACCCTTTGGGTCAAGTGCTACTCAGAGCCAGAAGCTCTACTTGCTTCTTTAATAACTGAAAATGGCACCCCTGGCCCAGGCCATTTCATTCTAAATAGCCCCCTGGAAAAGGTTGGAAAAAGAGGTTGTCTTAGGCAAAGTGATTTAGCAGATAAAATTGTCTTTTTTTTTTTTTCCCACTACTCTTTCCCTAACTGGCTACTACCCATAATAGGACTCCTCTTTACCCCCCACCCCTGCCCCACCTGGCCATTTCCTTCCTGGACTCTAACTTGTCCCCTCATCATAGGTCACCTGCCCTAATTTCCCAAGAATGTAGTCAATACATTTGATAATTTTACTCTTGTGATTATGTTAGTAGATACTAGCATATCTAGTATCTTAAAGGGTTAAGACTGACCTTTATAAGATAAGTGACTTGCATTTTCATAAGACTTTTGGAGACTCCTTATAGAATGATACAATTCATGGATGTGGTAGAGATTTTGGGAGAAGAGAAGGCTTCCCGAGAGTCTTAGGAGATGCTTTGTGAAGTGATCATTTTCTGCACGTTTGCAGAATCAGCCAAATGGATGTATCTCTGAGATTATGGCTGCCCCTCTGCCCAGATCCTTTTTCTAGTCTCAAACCATACATTCAGTTCTTCCAAATCTGCTATAACTCCATTTACAGGAATATCTCATTTAATTGCACTTCACAGATAATACGTTTCTTACAAATTGAAGGTTTGTGGCAACCCTGCATCAAGCAAGTTTATCAGCACCATTTTTCCAACACTATTCCCTCACTTTTGTGTCTCTGTGTCACATTTTGGTAGTCCTCACACTATTTCAAGCTTCTCGTTATTATTTTATTTGTTATGGTGAACTGTGACCCGTGACCTTTGATGTTACTACTGTAAAAAGCTTATGACTCGGTGAAGGTGCAGATGATGGTGAGCATTTTTTAGCAATAAATTATTATTATTTTTTATATAAATTTATTTATTTTATTTATTTATTTTTGGCTGCACTGGGCCTTTGTTGCCGCGCACGGTCTTTTCTCTAGTTGTGGTGAGCAGGGGCTACTCTTCATTGCAGTGCATGGGCTACTCATTGTGGTGGCTTCTCTTGTTGCGAAGCAGGGGCTCTAGGTGCATGGGCTTCAGTAGTTGTGGCATGCGAGCTCAGTAGTTGTGACTCACGGGCTCTAGAGCACAGGCTCAGTTAGTTGTTCTGCGGCATATGGAATCTTCCTGGACCAGGGATTGAACCCATGACTCCTGCATTGGCAGGCGGATTCTTAACCACTGTGCCACCAGGGAAGTCCAGCAATAAATTATTTTTGGTTAAGGTGTGTACATTGTTGGGTTTTTTTTTTTTTTTCTCCTATTGCGGAGCACAGGCTCTGGACGCGCAGGCTCAGCGGCCATGGCTCACAGGCCCAGCCGCTCTGCGGCATGTGGGATCTTCCCGGACCGGGGCACAAACCCATGTCCCCTGCACCGGCAGGCGGACTCTCAACCACTGCACCACCAGGGAAGTCCTGTACATTGCTTTTTTAGACATGATGCTATTGCACACTTAATAGACTCCAGTATGGTGTAAACATAACTTCTGTATGCACTGGGAAGCCAAATTCATGTGTCTCATTTTATTGCAATATTTGCTTTGTTGTGTTGGTCTTCAACCAAAACCATAGTATTTCCAAGGTATGCCTGTACAAATACCGTGCTGGTGATGTTAGGAAAGCAGATTCATTGTGTAAATAGGTTGCAGTTTCTTCTAGTGATTTAGAAACTTTAAAGACATCTTGGAATGTGATTTGTGGATAATAACGGGGTCAGGACATACTACTGTAAAATACGGCTCCTTGGCATATTGAATATTTCAGGCTGAAGGAAGTTGAGAATGGCAGGTGCAGGAAGGACTTTCTGACCTTCCTCTGAAGCAGGTCATAGACCCTTATGTGAGAGATGCCCTTCCTATTCCCAGAGGAAAGGAGCATCTTTATCTCTAAAGCTGGAGGGACTCTGAGAGGAATCTGAATGTTTCCCTTAGGTCGTTCCCTTTGTCCTCTCACATTTTACCATGACTTACCACTCTTAGTCAAACCTTGCATAAAAATGCCCAAGCTTAACCACTCCTTCAGGTCTCCATTTCCTTTTGAAGGCTCCCATGTCACATAAAATAGATTTGTATGCGTTTCTCTTTTTCATCTTTTCTTTGTTCCAGGGGCCCCAGCTGAGAACTTAAAAAGGTAAAAGGAAAAGATAATTTTCCTCCCTTACAGTTTCTGACAGTCGCAAGACTGGGGCATTCCTGCTCCACTAGCTCCAGAGACTGCAGTTGAGGTCTGGGACAACTGAGAAAAAGGTAAGAATTCTTACCATGTCAGCTTCCTGGATCTCTGTCCATAGTGCCTGGTAGAGAGAGGAAGGTAAACATTTCTCCTCGTCCCTTCCTTTTAAAATTCAGATTAACAGGAGAAAAACATTTGTAATAAATATGTTTGTATGCTTGTCTCTTGTTAATCTTGTCTTTTGTTACAGAGGCCCCAGCCAAGAACTTAGAAGGGTAAAAGGAAAAGGTATTTTCCCTACAGCAGTCTAATTCCCTTTCCGTGGGACTCTGAAGAGTTTGTCTTCCCGTCGTGTGTTGCTTGTCTGCCTCAAATGAGAATTAGCATGTTGTGGCAGCGTCATCATTTGATAATTCCCATGGAGTAGAATCAGGACACTGGGGTGAATAGAGTGATCAGATGAGGTTCTGTTAGAGGTTTAGTATGAAAACAAATAGGCTTATGAAAACAAATCAGGTCCAAAAAATTGTCTTATAAAACTTTTTTTTTTAAAGTGTACGTACACACATAAACCAGTTTTGTTTGTTTGAACCAAAGGTTCACTCTCTTGGAATCTGTATACCTAGTTTCAGGTGTTAGTGTTTTTTGGTTTTTTTTAACATATTTATTGGGGTATAATTGCTTTACAATGGTGTGTTAGTTTCTGCTTTATAACAAAGTGAATCAGTTATACATATACATATGTTCCCATATCTCTTCCCTCTTGTGTCTCCCTCCCTCCCACCCTCCCTATCCCACCCCTCCAGGCGGTCACAAAGCACCGAGCCGATATCCCTGTGCTATGCAGCTGCTTCCCACTAGCTATCTACCTTACGTTTGTTAGTGTATATATGTCCATGCCTCTCTCTCGCCCTGTCACAGCTCACCCTTCCCCCTCCCCATATCCTCAAGTCCGTTCTCTAGTAGGTCTGTGTCTTTATTCCTGTCTTACCCCTAGGTTCTTCATGACATTTTTTTTTCTTAAATTCCATATATATGTGTTAGCATACAGTATTTGTCTTTCTCTTTCTGACTTACTTCACTCTGTATGACAGACTCTAGGTCTATCCACCTCATTACAAATAGCTCAATTTCGTTTCTTTTTATGGCTGAGTAATATTCCATTGTATATATGTGCCACATCTTCTTTATCCATTCATCCTATGATGGGCACTTAGGTTGTTTCCATCTCTGGGCTATTGTAAATAGAGCTGCAATGAACATTTTGGTACATGACTCTTTTTGAGTTTTGGTTTTCTCAGGGTATATGCCCAGTAGTGGGATTGCTGTGTCGTATGGTAGTTCTATTTGTAGTTTTTTAAGGAACCTCCATACTGTTCTCCATAGTGGCTGAACCAATTCACATTCCCACCAGCAGTGCAAGAGTGTTCCCTTTTCTCCACACCCTCTCCAGCATTTATTGTTTGTAGATTTTTTGATGATGGCCATTCTGACTGGTGTGAGATGATATCTCATTGTAGCTTTGATTTGCATTTCTCTAATGATTAATGATGTTGAGCATTCTTTCATGTGTTTGTTGGCAATCTGTATATCTTCTTTGGAGAAATGTCTATTTAGGTCTTCTGCCCATTTTTGGATTGGGTTGTTTGTTTTTTTGATATTGAGCTGCATGAGCTGCTTGTAAATTTTGGAGATTAATCCTTTGTCAGTTGCTTCATTTGCAAATATTTTCTCCCATTCTGAGGGTTGTCTTTTGGTCTTGTTTATGGTTTCCTTTGCTGTGCAAAAGCTTTGAAGTTTCATTAGGTCCCATTTGTTTATTTTTATTTCCATTTCTCTAGGAGGTGGGTCAAAAAGGACCTTGCTGTGATATATGTTATAGAGTGTTCTGCCTATGATTTCCTCTAAGAGTTTGATAGTTTCTGGCCTTACATTTAGTTCTTTAATCCATTTTGAGCTTATTTTTGTGTATGGTGTTAGGGAGTGATCTAATCTCATACTTTTACGTGTACCTGTCCAGTTTTCCCAGCACCACAGGTGTTAGTTTTTATTGAGGTAATTTAACTGCTCTGAGCCTTAATTTCCTCACCAGGAAAGAGTCTTGGCACTAATGTAAATAATGAGAGTATAAGTACTGTTTTTGCATCAAGTGCCATTTAACTTATATTGTATTTAACTTACTATTGTAGGAGTAATATTGCACAAGTCTTCAATTTGGTTAATAATTTTCTCTGTTGCTTTCTTTGTGGGAGCCATCTTCTGTGTTTACTTATAGTCAAGCCATTCTTAGGACTTTACATGGCAGGAAAAACCCCACAGAACAGTATTATAGAGCCATTATCTTCTGCTGGCACACCCTGCTGACTTGCACAGCCTGAGAACCAACTTCAGGTTGGCATGAAGTCTTCCCACTAATTAACCGTGTAGTGTGAGGAGTTTTCCTCTAACTGTTCGCAGCCAACACAACTTGAGGGATGAAAGAAATCTTCACATACACACCTATAATGTAGTTATACCATTTTGCAACAGTTGAATGAACTGAAATTTAAAGAAAGAACTTTAATAGAACATAGAAGTCAGTAGGTGTATTTGATGGAGAAGTATCTATTCTAGTTTGGCCAGTGTGGGTGGGTTGTAGGGGGAAATTCAGAAGTCAGATTTCTTTTAAGAAAAAGTGAGCATATCATTCTTTTCTGTTGCTTCAGCGTAATGGTTATTTGTCAGTTCTTCAATCAACAGCTTTTCTTTGACTGTTATTTGTTCTTTTGATGGATAGCATATTCAATAAGTATAGTTGCCATGCCTGACCTTAAGAAGAAGAACAGCTGTTTTTATACCTATAAAAAGATGAGTAGCCACAGAGTATAGGAAGTAATTCCCAAACTAGCCACAGAGAAAGCAAGTGCCACAGCTGGAAGGATCAGCCTGTACAGAAGTTAGGGAAGGCTTCCTAGGGTTTCCACCTCCCAAGAATGAGAATTTCTTGTCGGGCCCTCCATTTCTTCTGGATCTAAGGTGCCACAACTTATTCCCTCTGGCTCAGTCTTCGTTGATTGTGTGCCTGTCTCACTAGTATGTAATTTAGTTGGTTACATTCTTGCTTGTATTCCCAGGTTTTAGAATAAGACCTGACACCTCGTTTATGGTCAATAGGTATTTTATGAATGAATGAATGAAACAAAGGATCTTACATGTAAGTCTCCTTTTCTTGACTGGACAGGGTTTTCACTACATTTGAAGGTTTGAGGCTTCTTCAGCCCTCTGTGTTTCGGTCCAAAGGCTGTCTGAAACCAAAGAAGAAAAAATTCCCTCTTACTGGGAAGCCCAGGCTTCTTTGTCTTCCAAAAGTTAGAGATGTGCCTCTGAGGAAACTTTACCCTAGTATGGTCCTTTTCTTATAATATTAAATGTCTTTTCTGTGACTGAGCTGAACGCTTATGCAGATTTCTTTGGGTGTTTCCTTTCTTTTAAGCCTAATCTGTATTTATCCCAGAACTGTTTATCCGAATTATAATTCTTACATGAAAGTGAGACAAATGTGTCTGCCACCAAATGTGACTATTAAATGCTTTTGAAATATTTACCTTGCATTATAGTTATTTATGCATATCTGTCTCCTCCATTATATTTTAAACTCCTTGAAGTAATGTTTTATCTGCTTTTGTATCCCCATTGCTTAGCCAAGGGTGGCACAAGCAGACCCTTCATGAATTGATACTCACTAGTGTTCTGTGGGAATTCATTTCAGCACTCTTGGCATCTTTCTTACCTATCAAGGATAGCAAATAATTTAAACTGTAAAAGCCAAAGGTTTTGGTTCAGGCCCAGATGACATTAAACTACTTTTTCTGACAGTAATTAACAATAAAATCAATGCCTCTTTGAGGCTTTTTCTGTTGCATGAGGCCACTTGTCTTACTCTGTGTGATTCAGAAGGAGATGTATCACATTCATCTAAAGATTGAAGAGATTATTTAATTGTGGCTTGCAGAGAGAGAACAGCTAGACTGTGGACATGCTTTATGCTATTTAGGTTTGAAAATAAGTTAGTCAGGAAGCTCTTTTCACCCTACTTTTTGTGATCGTATTTGGATAAGCTTTTCAGAAGCATTAATAACCTAGACTCAAGCCTTATGTAGTTTGGACCTTCAAGTCCTTCCATGTGTGGAGTCAAAGAGCAAGAGTCGATTGATATATATGATATGAGAAGGTTTACATTATCCTTGGACTATGTCATCACTAGTGTCAGAGTGGTGCTTCACTCCTGCTGGCCAACAGGAATGGTGTGAGAGTGAGGGACCTAGACTTAGAGTTTATTGAGGAAAAAATGTTGTTTTAAATATAGAAATTTTATATAAAAAAACAAATAGATATATTTTTTTGGATAATGAGGATTTCCAAAAGATATATGATTCACTTTGATGGAGGTAATTACAGGAAGTAATAGAGTATGGATTGGGGCCTGTCTATCAGAATGAAATTTTAGCATTCATGGTGGCAAGAGGTAATTTCTCACTGGTTGGGCCTTAATCAAAGTTGAAGTGTGTTATAAATATATTATAGCTGTACATAATGGGATTATGTTTTAGGGGAATTTTGGGGTGATGTATAAAAAACCTGAAGAAGTTGTCTTTGTGTTTGAAAGCCAAGAAAAACTTTATACTGGTTGGTTTATAGGAAACTATTTTCTACACTCAGGAGGTATTCCTGCAGCCTCTCTGGCTGCAGACTGAGCCTGAAGGTCAAATGATGGTGTTTATTGGTTTAAATAAGAAACTTAAGTAGGGTTTGATAAGGTCTCTTTTCTGCTGAAGGTAAGGTCTTTTTACTCTTGTCAGATTGTTTTTGTGTATGAATTAGGGTGTTAGGTGTTGTTATATTTTAGCTTTTTGTTTATTTTTTGCTTATTGCCATTCCTGAACCAAGACCTAAGTTGACCAAAGACAGGTGGGGTAATGATAATAATTTCTAATACTTAAGCCACACTTAAAGTGTATAATTTTAATAATTTATTTATTTATAATTTATTTAACCCTCAGAGCCATTCTGTGAGGTAGGTACATTTATTATCTCTGTTTTTCAGATTAGGAAACTGAGGCAGCTTAGGATAAATAACTTGCCCAAAGTCTTGAAACTAATAAGTGGTAGAATCAGGATTCAAACTCAGATATTCTGGCTCTGGAATCCATGATCTTTACTATTCTGTATACTGCCTTTGCAGATGTGATCTTGACTTGACAATGAGTTTAATGGATTAGTAGAAGACTAGTAGGGAAGCCTTCCAAAGAGTTTTTTAAATTACATGGACTTGAGAACTTTACAAATAGCAGTGAAGAGGTTCCACTCCATTTCGTCTGTAACGTTTTAATCTTAACGTGATACTCACATATGTGAGAATGGTGTTTTTGCGGTGTTTAGGATAAGTTTATAGTTTAAGAATCATTACAGTTTTAAGTTTAAGAACAGTGTTGGTGGTGTTTAGGATAAGTTTAAGGAAGTGTTGATTATGTTATGCTTGATACAAGATACATATCTTAGATCATATGGACATATGGAAATACAAGAATTATCTGTTAAATAATTTGTGCTGGCTTCTGTTTGAGATGTTTACTTGAATCCTTAAGACTTGTCTTTCAGGTGCATATAGACTAGATGATGCTTAAATGTTCATTTGGCCAAGTCATTCCTCTTTGATTAAGAGGCCATCTTGTGAAAAATTAGGCTGCAGTAAAGCAGTCATTCCAGCCTTGATTTTCCATGAGGGAAGCTTTGTCATAGCTACTACTAATTCTCACATAAAAATCATCTGAACTTACTATTCAAGTTAATGGAGGGAGGGAGACGCAAGAGGGAAGAGATATGGGAACATATGTATATGTATAACTGATTCACTTTGTTATAAAGCAGAAACTAACACACCATTGTAAAGCAATTATACCCCAATAAAGATGTTTAAAAAAGAAAAGTTAATGGATTCTTAGACTGCATAAATTTCAAAGGTTTGTTCTTTTGATATAAGACATCTAAGAATCAGTGTGAGAATCTTCTGTAAGAGGAAGAGGAAGAATATAGACTGTCAGGCATATTTTCCTGGCCTTGTTTTGGAATCACACCAAAAAAAAGGGAACTTGTTAGTGCTTGTGCCAGATAACTAGGAGACATCAGTACTGTTGGGCCATCATAACTCCTGCCAAAATTACTTTCCTGTTCATCCAGTAAAGGAAAGGGTCTAAAGCCTTCGGCATATAATAATTCACTTGATAAAAATCCAGGTTTTTGATAAACAAGTCGTATTAAAACCCTCAAAGTTAGTAAACAGGTGATAAATCTTGCTTTTACTTCCTTGTCCTGTCACATTCATCAGTAATGGTGATAGGGACTTCCCTGGTGACTTAATATCCTTCAGAATGTTTATATAGTGATATTTAGATCACTTCTGAGCACAGGAGACTACAGAGCAAAATGTTTATGTTCCTAATAAAAATCACAATAAGAAGGAATATTGCTCTTCTAGCTTGGCACCCTTTTTCTGCTATCATTCCCTTTGCACTTTCTCCTATACTTGAGGCTTTAGCCAAAGATATGATAATAAGTGTTGATTAGTATTTAATCAAATTAAAACCTTTGCTAGGTAATGCTTAGTAGATTTTGTTTTGCTGAAGTGGATGTTTGAATGGAATGAGAAATACTCTACATTAGGGAGTAAAGGGGGTACTCTTGTTTTCTTTTAAATATAATTAGTATTAAAACTCTCTTTTCCTGCCAGTTGGTTCATCTCATCTCCTAGCAGCTGTTTTAAATTCCTTAACTGTCTATTGCTTACTCAGCTATCATCTCACAAATTTCTTCACTGCTCCTTTTTTTGCTGAACCAAATTCTGAAAAGGTGGGTGTTCTCTCACAGGCTGGGCTGAGCTGAATTCTAGTTACCCTCTTTCAGTGGCTCTCATTAATGTATTGTTGTGAGGTGTGCTATTTCCCTAAATCTCACTGGAGTCGATTACTGTAGAAATGGGCATCTGGTGTAGCCTTGGGTTGCCAATTGGGTTACTCTTTTTTTACTGATGTTTGAATTCTGTTTAACCCAACACAGCCTTTTTTTATGCTTATAAAGGAATAGGAATTGTCTATAGGATTTATAGTGTGCATACTCTTGTGTGTAATCTCATTGCTTATAATTTTGTTCAGAATCAAGAAAGTGGGCATTTCAGCCATAGCATTTTCATCCCAGTGTGGTTAGCCATTTCATACTTTGTTCAGTGTATCATAGTGTTGTTGAAATATTGTAAAATTTGTCTGTAGGTAATATATATCCCTAAGATCAGATCATCTGTTGTTTTCAGAAGCATCAACACAGCATCTTCCTCAAGCATCAGGTTCAAGTACAATATCTTATTGAAGGCTTATTGAATTGGATTTCAGATATTGTATTCTCTGGTAGTACAATGGTATGTCACATTATATATTATGCTTCTATAATGTGATCCACTGCTTTCCTAATGATGTGAAAGCTGGTAATACAAGCCCAAGTTTCTTTTTATACATCAAATTAACTCCCTTCCTATCTTATTTCATAGGCATGCATTGCAGAAACATGTACTGTATAGTTTAGAGTGACTTGCTTTGTCATTCTTTTAAATTCTTAAGACAGTTGATACATTTATTTAGATTTTAATGTTGCAAAATGTTCCTGTCTCCCCTGTGAATAAATGCAACAGATAATTTGTAACCATTTCAATTATCCTAATATAATTTTAAATAGACTGTTTTTTCATATAAGAGACAAAGGAAGGGGTCACTGAGTTCAGACACCCAGATTTTGAGACACTTGCTTTAACTAACTGTGGTTTTAGGCAAAATATTTAACTTTACCCAGTCTCAGTTACTCTCACTATAAAAATGGGACCAGTAATACCTCGCTCAAAGTGATCTTGAGAAGATTAAATGAAATCATGTTGACAGTACCCTATCACAGAGTTTATAATAGGTGCTAAAAAAAAAAATGTTATGTTCCTTCCTTTCTTTCTCTTAGGAAGAGTGTCTCATTTCTTGATTATACTTTTTTTTGTGTGTGTGTGGTACGCGGGCCTCTCACTGTTGTGGCCTCTTCCGTTGCGGAACACAGGCTCCGGACACGCAGGCTCAGCGGCCATGGGTCACGGGCCTAGTCACTCCGCGGCATGTGGGATCTTCCCGGACCGGGGCACGAACCCGCGTCCCCTGCATCGGCAGGCGGACTCTCAACCACTGCGCCACCAGGGAAGCCCTGATTATACTTTTGTAAGGGGAAAAATATCCCTGTCTTACAGAATTTTTTAGAAAATGTATAAATTTAGTGTGGACCTTCTAATTCTGACAGATGGAACATTGATTTTGAGTTCGTTGCCATAAATTTGCCAAATGAAATGAAAGTATTATGCTACTCCTTTCAAGTCACTTCTAATATATCTTGAGCAAACAAAGTCTGTATTTAATAGTAGTTTGCTAATTGGAAAAGTCTACTAACTCAACACAGATGTAGAAAGTGAGAAGCTGAGATGAGACCATGGCACTAAATAAGAGAGTAGGAATAAAAGCTGCTACTTCATCATCACGCTTGCTAAGATGAACTTGAGACGGTGCGAGGTCTTAGTGCTAATTACCTTTAGCATGTTTAAACTGTCACTTCTCACTTGTCAGTATAAAGACAGGAAAATCTGTATTGGTCTGAACATGTCACACTGCAGGCAATTGAAGGCTGAAGGCATAAAGAAACTCTGAAGGCACTGCCTCGGCTGAAATTGCTGATGTTCCACATGGAATATCGGCACATGGAACTCTAATTTAGGGAGCAAAATGCCATGGAGGGAGAATCAGGGTGTTAAAACAAAGGCTCCTTGCATTTGTTATCATCTTTCTTCTGTGTCAGTGTGAGAGTTTGGGCCCACAGGCAAAAAGCCAGCAAGACTTAAACCCTAGTAAAACCACCATTAGGTAGATGTTAGCGACAATCTGACAGAACCAAGATGTGCACAGAGAGGAGAGCAAGAAAGCTAAATGAGGAGAATGCAATCAACCCTGTGGGATTTTTTTAGTCTCCTGTTGTAACTGTAGATGGCATCTCACTACCTTTGTCTCTCACGTGGACTAAGCCTGACTGCATCTAGACTTGCCAATGTAATGCCAGATCTCTGGTCCTTCAACCCTGATGGCAGCTTTCCTTGGCAGAATCGTAAACCTACAGAAGGCTGAGCACTTCTTGGTTGCTTTACATGATTTGAAACTATGTGTTTGTACTTTATTAGATGTAATGAGGGGAAAAATTGCTTTTTAAAAGAATTTATTTTATTGAAGTATAGTTGATTTACAATGTTGTATTAATTTCTGCTGTACAGCAAAGTGATTCAGTTATACATATATATATATATATATACACACACATTTTTTTCATATTCTTTTCCATTATGGTTTATCAGAGGATATTGAATATAGTTCCCTGTGCTATACATTAGGACCTTGTTATTTATCCATTTTATATATAATAGTTTGCATCTGCTAATCCCAAACTCCTAATCCACCCCTCTCCCCACCCCTTGGCAACCACATGTCTGTTCTCTATGTCTGCGAGTCTGTTTCTGTTTTCTAGGTAAGTTCATTTGTGTCATATTTTAGATTCCACATACAAGTGGTATCATATGGTATTGTCTCGGGAAAGAACTGCTTTTGAAGAAGAGAATGAGAAACGATGATAAGTCTATGAAGTACAAATGCAGACAGATATGTATCTTGAACACAAATACTCTTAGAAACTCGTAGTGAGCCCTTACTCTGTGTTGGGCATGGTGCTATTATCTTACATGCACATGCGTTATTGTGTTTAAACCACACCACTGCCTTCTAAATAGTATCCTCATTTTTCAGGTGTAAATCTTGAGGTTTAGAGAGGTAAAGTAACTCGCTCAAGATCACATAGTTCATAAGCATCAGAACTGAGACTTAAGGCAAACCATGATTTCAGAGCCTAAATGAAGAGCCTTTTAGGAGGGTCATTGATTTTTGCAGCAGGACACAAATGCCAAACACTGGGAAGAAGATTCAAAACAATGTTAATCCCTACAGAGGGCACTGTTCAGATTAAACTCATCCAACATAATGTCCTAACGTGATAAAGCATGCCTGTGCCAGCAACTGACTGTTTCAGATAGGTTTGCCTCTGGGGAAGAAAGTGCAGTGATTAATATAACCTCCTGTCAGGGTTATTTAAATCTCAGATCCAACCTAGAATTTACTTTAATAATCTTTTATTATTTTCCTGTGTATTCCTATGATTTCTCCCTTCTCTGTAAAGAATATTGTTCAGCATAAATGAATTCAGTTAGTTCTGGGCTTCCTTATTTCTGCATTTAATATTCAAAGCACTTTCTTCTCTTTGGTCCCTGATTTGCCAGAATTTGTCATTGTGCTATAAAAAGATGACAAAAGGAGTCCATTTGTTGAACCTGGAAAGTGTCAGCGTAAGTTTGTAAGTTGGTGAACGTAAGCAATAGAATGCTTAATGCATGACCAGAAGACCATCTTCATTGGTCTTTTCTGCAATCCACTTTAGATACCTTTTGGACTAACGACCCATGTGCTCCTCCAGGGAACATTGACCACAGCTAGGATGGTCGCATACCTTTTGGTCAAAGGCCACAATGAGGGAGGGGACTTTATTTCCTTGAGATACAGTGATGGTGTTTTTTAGAGGTTATTACTACATGTTTGCTATCTCTTCCATCCCACGCCAGTCAGGGGTTTTAACTTTGAAGATAATAGTAACTGTCTTCAGTAGGAAAATCCAGGTCTGTTTTGACCCAAAAGATAATTTAGGATGACTTAAGGAACCCAAAGCTAAATGTCAAATGTAATTAAATGTTACTGTGGTGTCTTGCCTTGAGAAGTGAGCTGCTGAGTTCTAACAGGGTGTAAGAGCAATTTGGATTAACTATTTTGATTATTTCCCACATTATATAAGAGGCATTATCTCAGGCAGCACAGACATTATCCCTGGGGGACGGGAGGCGTCGCATTTCAGAAATAGCTATGGGATTTCTTCAGCCTGCCTTGGGGCCTGCGTTTCTGAATACTTTTTCTTGAAATCTTCACCTGGGTGTGACCTTGGAAGATGGCAGGAAGGCCATCTTAAAGTACGCGTAACCTTTTTAAAGAAATTAGTTTTGAAAAAAGTAAGTAGACTCTTTTTCTAGAGATCCTTGCCAAAAATGTGTAAATTATTGAATGGGAAAATTTCAGTAAGACACAGTTATTAACACAGGTGCTAAGGATTAAGGAAAACATAAATTACATCTCTCCATAGGGAGATATAGTGAGGCCTTTGATACAGTGACACCTACCTCTGGAAATCAGACTCATTTTCAAGGCATAAACCCAGGTCATAATAGGGGTGACCTTTTGAATATGAATACTAAATCTACTTCTGAATGGTGGAAGAAAATGGAATTTTGAAATCCTTGTCTTTGACTTCTAGCAGCATAACTCAGAGATCTTATAAGTTTCAGGAAAGCTGTGTTTTCTGCTTCCTTCCTTATTTTCTCTCTCAACCTTAAAATACTCTCTGGTCAGTCAATTTTAGAGGTCTTTCAAGGAAAGCAAAACTTGGTTTGTCTGCCTGTTAACTACAGCAAAGTGTGTAGATTCCAGCTGTTCAGTGTTACTACTAACAGTCATAAGAAAACACCTATTGTCATTATCTGGAAAAAAGAATCCCCTGGATTGGATTAAGTGAGGTTACTGTGCCTTTAAGAAATGCAGGTATTAGGCAGTAAGGAAAGTATGGCAGCAGAAATGAATACTCTCTTTCATCAGACTAGCTTCTCCCCCTCCCCCCGCCTTTTTTTTTTTCTGTAGGAGGAAGATGTGGAGTTAGCAAAGAGCCCTGATCTGTTTGGGGAAAAAGTATCACAGCCTATTAGTTAGAAGCGATGAAATTGAGACAGCTTCAGGGACTCCATTAAGTGTGTGGTGTTTAGGCAGACCGTGTCCCTAGGTAAAATGTGCTGTTGAGGAGGAGAGTGTACAATGAAATAATTGGGCTTGGGAAATCAGCTGGGCTTCAGCAGCCTCCTATCTCCTTGTGGGGAGTGGGGGAGGGAGATGCATTGTTTTCCTCCCCTCCCTAACATACCTCCTTTCTTTTAACATAAAAGCTATCCTGAATAAAATAGCAGGGAATTTCTCGCCAAGTAGATGGATGGCCAATATATTTTAAATAATAAAAACAATGGATATAACTAAATTTCATCTGGCACGGAAAGGAGTCAGAGCATGTCACCTTGGAGCCATCTCATGCTCTGTTATTCTCTAGGCACTTAGGTATTTGGTTCCCGCAGCTGAATGAAAATAATTCAGATTTGATCAGTAATGGCAGCATCTGTAGGGACATGTATTAATGCACTGATGTGTCTGGAATTAGGTTCTTAAATAAAACATGATTCCTGTGTATTTGTTTTCATTTTAAAGGAATAAATTGAAATCAGCAGAGCTAGACTGAGTTTTCCCATCGACATACTGATTGGCAAACTTTTGTGGACATCAGTTGAGGGTAGGTTCAATAGTTCAGGTACCATTAATGTTCACCTGCTGTTATATCTTTTGAGGTCAGAAAAGGTACAGTGATAGCAAGTCCAAGGCTCAGATAATCATTACATTGTACTCTTGAGAAAAAGGTTTAAGAAGCTGTCATTTTTACATTAAGCATATGTAATGATCATTACAGCTAATATCAAAAATAAATAGAAACGTATAACATTACTACTGCTAATTAAATACTTTTTTGTGACAGACACTTAACCAGAAACTTTATGTGTATACATACAGTCTCATAAACATTTGTTATATATGAACAAAGCCCTGCACTTGGAGTCACAAATGGTTTGTATTTTCACCTCTGCTACCTATTTGCTTTTTACTCTTGAGCAACAAATAAACCTCTTTTAACATGAGTTTCTTCAGAAAAATGGGGGAACTAGGCTAAATACTTGCTGAAATTCTTTCTGCTTCAGACACATACATACACACAAATTAGCTCTTTCTACTTCTAAAATCACTGTATAATGCTAGTTGTTTGAGCATTTGTATATGCTTCTACCCATATGTCCACACACATATACACAACATTTTAAAATAAAACCAATGATTTTCCCTCTTTTTAGGTTTTTGGTTTTTTTAACCATGTATCCTAATTGAGCAAGATGATAGCACCCAGACCCCCAAGGAAGAATAAGTTGCAATTTGAATAAATAAAAATGTTTTCCCCTGGTTCATATTTTCAGAATTATAAATGTATATTCTTGGATATCTTTAGGGGAAAGCTATGTTCAGTATTTTAAACCAGAGTTTTCACTATTGTATTCCCACATAGTTAACATCAGGTTGGTTCCCCAGATAATCATAGTGGAACTGCACGGACAGAGACGTGGTCTGTTCTCTCCAGGAGCTCATTTTCTTTAAAAATTTCATGAAAAAATTTATTAAGTAATAGAGTCAGCCCTTACCAGAATAATAATCCCTTTTTGGCATGATTCAACTTTAGCTGAGAGAGTTTCCCCAAAAGTTACTTTATGGTGGTTTATGGCTCAATAAGTGGCCCTATATAACAGGACAGATTTGTAGTTAGTTAAGAAAAGATAAGTTTAAGGTTTTAGCCCCCTTAAGATTCCTGTTGGTTGTTTTTCCCCCACTGTAATACATACTCTTGAAAGGTAGGAACATTCTATTTATCTTTATATCCCCAGGGCCTATCACAAGCACCTAGTAACTAATAAATGCTGAACTGATATATGAGATATCCTTGATCTTAGAGATTAAATATTATCCTCATGGTCTAGGGGAATGAAACATCCATATATATACCATAATGTTTGTGTTTCCATATTCTGCCATCCATGGGTTTAGTAATTATTTTAGATATTATAAAATTACAGAAATCAAGACTGTTACTTTAAAATTTAAATTTTAATTTGGTCTATAGCAAATAAAGCAGATTATTTGAGTTGGGTGGCTATGCCCATCACCTTTGTTTGGCAGCTGAGTTCACAGTAGGTAACCTATATATATCTACATTGTTAGGTGTGTGTGTATTTACCACATCAGTCCCCAGATTTTCTTGGTAATGCTAGTCATGGTTGTGATTGTCTTTGTAATGTACGGTATCTGTTGTTACTGCTGTTCTTTAAGCTCCATGGGTTCAGATAGATGTCTACATTGTGTGCCCTAGAAATCCCTGCTGTAGCACAGGCCTGGCACATAGTAGAGACTCAACAAATATTTGTTGAACATTGAAGGACTGAATCAGAACAATTATGTAAGTAGTAAAACCCAGCATCCCAGTGTTTAGACTAAACATCTACAACCACCATCTAGTGATAAAGCCAGAGCAATCATATTCAGTAAGTTTGTTGAGCATCGTTTCGGTGCCACATGGGAGAGAAACAGATGGGTAAGTCGCCATTCATTCCTGTCAAAGGCTCATGATGTGGTGAGTGAGACAGGCATATTACAAAAATGAGTATGCCCTTGAACCAAGATCACTTTGGTTCATGTTTCCCTAGCTCATAAGATTTTTAGTTGGTAGGTCAACTAAAAATAGCTATCTTTAAAGCTTTGTAAATCATAGAAGAGGTGTGATACAGTAACATTTGGTGGGATTGCAGCATATCTGAGGCTGCGTGAACTCAATCACAAATAACAACTATAGCCACTATTCTAACATTCATTTATCACTTAGGTGATAAGCACTGTTCTTATCACTCTGCATACATTATCTCATTTAATCTTCTTAATAATCCCACGAAGTAGGTACCATTATTATCTCCATTTGACAACTTAGGGAACTGAGGGACAGATAGGTGAGGTCATTTACCTAAGGTCACATAGCTAATAAAGTGATTAAGATTTGAACTCGGGCCTTTAACTGGTGCTCTTGATCACTACAGAGAGGTAAAGACATAATAGAGTAAGCTTCAAAAGGATGGAAGTATTACTTCCTACTAGCCATACCAGGGAAGACTTCTTGGAAGAGGTGGGCCTTAAAGAAGGAGCTGTATCTGAACTGTATGTGCGCTAGAGTCATAGAATTTTAAAATATTAGATTTCAAACAATGAACTCTGAAGACGATCTTTTCTAAGCCTGTAATTTGCAGGGGAGGAAGCTGAGATCTCTAGGGTTAAATGACTTGCTATAAGACATATGGCTGATCAATTGGCTTTAGAGTTGTTCTCCTAACTCCTCTATCCCCCTTATTTTTCCCCCACTATGCACACTAGCTCATATTAAGTCTGGTTTTTCATGACCACATTCTAATATGATTTCCTAAAATATTTTTCGGCTTGGAAATGAAGACTTTCTAGTATATCCATGTATTGTGATAAGTTAAGCTTGGAAAGGGTCAGGGCAGTGTGGAAGAGAGAGATATTAGATTGTATATATGTTTGTGTATATATATGTGTGCATGTATACATGTGTGTATGTGTGTGTGCATGTGTGTATATATGTATTTGTATGTGTGTGAATGTGTTTGTGTAAATGTGTATGTATACGTGTATGCGTGTGTATGTATGTGAGTATATATGTGTGTTATGTATACATGTGTGCATGTGTGCGTGTATGTGGGTGTATACGTGTGTGCGTCTATGTGAGTGTGCGTGTGTGTATATGTGCGCGTGTGTGTGCATATATGTGTGTGTGTATACACGTGTGCACGTGTGTGTGTATATGTGTGCGTGTGTGTATATACGTGCGTGTTTGCACGTGTATGTGTGTGTATATGTGTGTGTATATGTGTGTGTATATATGTGTGTGTGTATGTTTTTTTCTAGTATTTTTTTTTATTGTTGCCTTTGTGTCCTTCCATAAGTGTAGACAATTCGAAGTTGAGAGAAAGGATACAAATGAAACACTAATAAGAAAAAAAATTGTTTAAAATTCTGTAAGGTCTATGGCAGCGTCCCACAATGATTTCTTAGCCTCCTAAGTAAGTAACCTTGGGATATTTCTAGCTTCTACTAATGCTTATTAGCCAGGGTCCTACCTGTCACCCACCCACAAGTCATCACAAGAATAAAATGAGATAAATATATGAATGTACATATATGATAGCAGTGCAAGATACTAGCAGGCTTGCTTCTTCCCAAGCCTAAACTGTTCCTTACCTCAAAATGTAGTGTTGATGTTGCTTAGTCTGTTTCATTAGCCAAGTGGTTGTGCCAGATTCATGCACTGCTAAACAGTCAGTTTGGGACTTGGGTAAATACTCATTGAAAAAATATTTATCTTGCTCTGAGTGCTCCCTGTTAATCCTCTTCTTCTTAGATGGTGTTCTGTAGCCGAGGATTGAGGGTTTTCCCCTTTTTATTGTTTTTGTTTCCTTCAGTGATTTCGAATATAAAATGAAACGTTTCCAGCACAGCCTAAATCAGGAGATATTTACATCACTTGGGTGTAGGCTTTTTATAGCCCAGCCAGAAGATTACAGCAATTAGCCTATGCGTCTCCTCATCAAAATGTCATCAGTGAAGGCTTTGTTCTTTTAAGATCTTACAAATAAGGTTTATTGTATTGCATTCTATCATTAATAGTTTACTAGGAGCCAGATGTCTTATATAGGTGTGTAGAAGCAAGGATTGTCTTGGACTGTCTAAAGGGTAATGGCCAAAGAGCAGGGCTTGACATAGATAAATGTCTATGTTTAGATTGGGTGGGGCCCCACTTTATGTGCTACCAGTATAACTGCCAGTCCCTCCTCACACTGCCTGCTGGCAATGCCATACATACTCCTTTAGGTGTTCGGACACCTACCAAATCTAGACTTTTTGAGAGAGTAAGATTGTGCTCATCTACACTTGTTTCCCATAGTATCTTAGTAAGTTTGTGGGTGATTCAAAAACTTAATAAAGAATAACAAAGAAGTTTATTTTCTATTATAATCATATAAGTAGTATATAGGAATAAGAATATAGGCTTTAGGATCAGACCATCATGGGTTCAGATCCTAGCTTCACTATTTACTACTTGTGTTACTTTGACCATTATTATACTTCATCTTTATAAACCACAGTTGTCTTAAGTGTAATATGGAAGTAACAGTGGTACATACCATATAGGAATGTTTGAAAATTCAGTTAGATTATGCATGTAAAGTATTTAGCTCTACTGCCTGGAATATATGATTTATTAATATATTATTTTTATAATAAAAAAGTATGTGTGTAATTGTATCTGTGTTCCTGCTATTTTCTTGTTATGCATCTTTCATCTGATTTAAGAAATTCTAACATGAAATTCCAAAATAAATAAGTAAATATTTAAGGGATGGTTATTCATATCACGAACTGGCTTAAGACAACTTTCTTTAAAAGGTCATTTATATGGTGCATTGGAAGTAAATTTCTTCACCTATGTTTATATTTCTACCATGCTCAGTGACCAGCACCTTGAAGGAACAAGTCAGGAAATGCACATTGATTACTCCATTAAATTACTAGATTATTATTAAATAACTAAATGCAGCATTTCTATATTCCATGGATAAGTGGGTTTGTTTTTGCTACTTTTTAGCATTGCCATATTCCAAGGATTTTTTAGAGATATTTTAAAGTTATTGCATGTCATCCTGTTGTCATGGGCAAATTAATTATGTCATTCGGTTAAGAAGCATTTCTGCTAAGTTATCTATTCTGAGCCAGGCATTGTTCTTTGTGGTGGGATATAGTGCTAAACAACAAGAAAACACTGTTCTCGGGGGGCTTACATTCTAGGGTAAAGATAGGTATCAAATACAGAAGGAAGCAAATGATTAATTCAAATTTTTGTGAGGCTATGGAGAAGATAACCTAGGATAATATGATAGAGTATGGGTGGTGAGGATCTGGGTTAAGGGCGGAATGATGGGGACGCCTTTTGAAGAATAGTGAGCAAGTACAAAGCCCTGAGACACTAACACTTGTGTTTGAGGGACAGAGTGTGGCTGGAGTTTAGTGTTCAAGGAGAGAGAGAGAAAAGAGGATGACTCATGCAGAGCCTTTGAAGGCTATGGGTGGAAATCTGGCTTTAATTCTGGTTGCAATGGGAAGTCCTTGGACTATTTTAATCTACAGAGTGATACTGGTTTTTACTCTAGAGAAATTCTCTGTTGTGCTCACAAGTGTGGAAGCTAGGAGATCACCTTGCATGGGCCAGGAGAGATAGAGTGTGGTGACTTAAGGCAGGATTGGAGCAGTGAAATGTTAAGTGGTCGCATTTAGGCTTTCTTTTAGGTACAGATTTGGCGGGACTTTAGGTGGATTGGATATGAGATGCAAAGAATAACTTTCAGGACTTTAGCTTGAGCAACTGGATGACTGATGCCATTTATAGATATAGGGAAAGATTGTATGAGGATGAATTTGAAGGATGAGAAGCAGGGAATCAATAACTTTGTCTTGACAGTGTTATAAAAGAAATGCCCAGGGCTTCCCTGGTGGCGCAGTGGTTGAGAGTCCGCCTGCCGATGCAGGGGACACGGGTTCGTGCCCCGGTCCGGGAAGATCCCACATGCCGCGGAGCGGCTGGGCCCGTGAGCCAGGGCCGCTGAGCCTGCGCGTCCGGAGCCTGTGCTCCGCAACGGGAGAGGCCACAACAGCGAGAAGCCCGCATACTGCAAAAAAAAAAAAAAAAGAAATGCCCATTGACAGCCAAGGGAAGATGTCAACTGGCCAGTTAAAGAGTCTAGGAGATTGGGAAGATATCCAGACTAGAGATACAAATTTGGGAGTCATCAGCATATAGAAGAGATTTTAAAGCCTCGGGACTTTCTGGGTCCTTTAGGAAGAGAATGTAAATAAAAAGAGGGCTCAGAATATAGTCCCATATACAGAAGCCTGGTAAGGAAGAAGACCCAGTGAAGAAGATAGAGAAGAAGTTGGGGATGTAAGACTAGGAATAGGTCACTTAAACAGAGCAGAAAGTGCTTCATAAACAAGAGTGCATGAGATGATCAGCTATGACTGTGCTGTGGAAAGGTCGAACGTAATCAAAGAACTGTTCATTCATTAATTAGAAAGTGTGCCTTTATACTGCTCCTTTAATATAACCCATTAGTAAAACAAAAAATTAACTTGTTACCTAAAATGTCCGTTACAGATGGTCTCTTCAGTCTATTTTAGTTTTTTTTTTTTAAATTTTTTTTAGTTATTCCCAAAGTAGATATTAACTCTTTTCTCCAAAAGGGAGGATTTTTTTTTTCTGGTATTTATTGGAAACCGCACCCCTGATTATAAAAGGAAATGGGCTTTTTGTAGGAAAATAGAAAATACAAGAAAATAGGGTACAAGAGGTTTTTTTTTTTTTAAAGTAATTCATGGGAACAGAGAATTAAATTGGGGTATAGGAATTAAATTATGTGCATTCTGTTGCTCACCTCAATTTTACAGTAGTTTTCTGGGAACGTTTACCCCAGTGATATTCATGTCGCTTCTGTCAAGAATAAAGTACAATCTGCTATCCTCTCGTCTTTCTCACTCCCCACCGCCTTATTCTACATGCAGACACAGTGCTTTTCTGACTAAAGTTTTAGCAATACCTTCTTTTTAAAATGAAAGCATTTTCCCTTCACGATTAGCATCTGTTTATAGAATAGTTCCTATTTTCGTAATTAGATCCTGCATAGAAATGCAAAGGCTGCTATGTAAAAGGATAATGAATCTTTATTGCACAGTTGAAATCAGATTTGTGCAAAAGGCACTTTGAAAACAGTAATAAGCAGAGACATGTATTAAATCATCCAGGTAAGGCACCCTATTTATATTTTCTATTTATAAATGGAAATTATGACTACCCAGTGGATTCCATATGACATTTCCTATTACTAGCAAAGGTTTTTAGCGTTGACCATAAAAGTTATCTAAATTCAAAAGTCTCTGTGGATTTATGGCTCTAAAGAATACTTCCGGAAGGGGCCAAGACAGGGTGGAGAGAGTGCTTTGTCTTTTTCCTTTGTCCGTGCACCCTGGCAGAAGCAAAGGATAGCAGGAGTAGAAGAAAGAAACCATTTGAAATAACCATGATAAGATCTAATCAGGAAACCCAGTGTCCATTGAACACGTACAGTAACATTTTAAGAATCTTCTGATTGGGCTCCTTGAGAACCAAGTTCATGTCTTTATAAGCTCATCCTTATATTTTCGCATTGTACACATCACTTCCTGGAAAACACAGGATTTATTCCCAAGCTAAATCCTTCTTGAGAGGTTTTTTTTTCTCTTCCCCACCTCCTTGGCAAGTCTCAGCTGGAGCATTGCTGTATGGAGAGAGCGAGGGGAGGAGACATTGGGAGGAGGGGTAAGAAAGAAAAAAGATCGGGAAGCAGGGAAAGTCAATGTCAAATGAACTGCCCAGGATGGCTATTATGGCTGCTGGGGACCTCAGAGGGTATCATGTGTCTTTTGTGTCTACTTTACAGTCAGTGCTTCATGTAAGATGGCAGTCTCACCTGGGCTATGCTTAGTATCGATTTACTCTCAGGCGTGCCAGACCATTTTAGCATTACTAAAGGGAGAAAATCCTATGTATTTCCCATTATAAACAGACATATAAAACGTGTATCTTTTTAACCCTTCATTTTCCTTTCTTCCTTTCCTTTTACTATTCTTTTTTTCCCTTCTTACAACCTTCCCCTTTTTTAAGAAAAATGAAGAGCTCCATATTGAGAACATTATAAAGAGAACAAATAGACTTTTTCAGAGAACAACAGAGTATCAGTAACAACTCAGACCTAGGAGATAAAGGCTTCAAACATTGCATATTCCTAGCCTTTCAATGAAAGTGGAAAGACCTTCTTTCCTAAGGCTAGCTTTGTGGTGCCAGGCCCTAAGCACTGCTGAGTGTTGACAAAAGGGAATGAAAGGATGCTAAACTTGAAGACCAAAGTTATCATCATATTTCACCTGCTTGAACTCTTCTGTTGTTTTCCCCAGTTGCTGTGTTGCGCTTTTCCCCCCAGTATGGGGAGAGAAGTCGGTTGTCTGGCTGTTTGAACTCCCGGCATCTGCTTAGCAGTTTCAGCAGTTCATAGATGAAACTCATCCCTCTGTCAGAATTTTTTTCCTTTTTCCTCTGCTCAGTTAGTAGGGAGCCTGGGACCGAGCTCCTGAATTGATTTGTACTTCCGTATTACCTAGCTCAGACAACATATGGCAATGTGGAACACTTGAATTTATTTCTCTTCACTCAAATTAAATTCCAAAAAAATTAGAAAACTCCAGGGTATGTTTTGTGTTGTAAAAATTCTTAGTTCCTTTTTTAATGGGCAAAAGCAACACAATTTTGGCATAAAAATCTCTGGGTCAGTTACGTACTTTAAAAAGAGAATATTGATTTGCTTCCTCTCTTCTCCCCTCTCAGGGAAAAATGTAGGTTGGATCTTGCAACACTGCATCACACAAAAAGTCCAGTTAGGCACACTGAACAGAAAGTGTCTTCAAGTCATTTTTGTTCTTTGTAACTCAGTGATTTTATATATTTCCTTTCCCTTTTTTCTTTCTTAATTGTGTAACTAAATGTCTCAAACTTGGGACTTTTCATAGGATCATCCATTGTAAAAAGTAAGTAGATATAATCATACAAAATAGAACTGGATTGATGAGAAAGTGGTACAAAAAGTTGGCTATTTTAAATGCACTTCACCTTTGAACAATACTAATGTATGAAAATCATATTTTCTTCTTTAGGAGAATAATTTGTTGCCTTATTTAGGGATAGATACCTTACACTGGAGTAACTGAGTTTTTAGGGGATATCCCTTAAAATGGGAAACAGTTTTCTTTGGGTACTCACAGCTTCTATTTTAAAGGCTCCTTGGAAGAGGCAACATGGTAGAAGGAAATACCACGGGCTTTAGAGTCAACATGTCTGAGTTTGAATTCTGGCTCTGTGACTTGTCCTTCTAGGATGGCCTTAGCAAATAATGTCACCTCCTCAAAGTGAGGGAGTCATCATAATGGTAATACATACAGACAATATTTTTGTAAGAGAAAATTGAAATGGCAGGAGTCAGTGTACCTGGTGCAGTTTTGACACTTGGTGGTGAATAAATATTTATGTTATTTCATTCCAGAGAGGTAACTGTTGTACTTCCAGTTAGGTTTGTGGAATGCCCACAGAGGAGGATTGGACCTAATAATACTTCTAGGGTCTTTAAAATAGTGAGCTACATTGTTCAGGTAGTAATATTGAATTCTGTTATTTTTTCTTTTACTTTATTTTAAAAAATTATTTTTTTCTTCTCTTTTACTTTAAAACTGAAGGCAATTTGTTTCGAACTCTGTGCTCCACACTAGTGACTTAATTAAGCAAGTTTATTGACTGTCTCAGAGGCTGTGGTTAAAAACTGGCAAACATCATGTGACTGGATTAGTACCTCTGAGGAAATAAAAGGAAAAGACAGGTTTCCACCCTTGCACATTTTTTTCCTTCTCTTTTCTCCCAAGCTCATTCTTGCGCTGCAACATTTCACTTATAATCTGTTAATTAAATCATTTCACTCCGTTTTATATAATTTTTAATTTAGCATTCATTTTCAACTTAGCTTTTGGCTTCATTTACTGATAATAAACAGTGTTGCATATAACACATGTTCCACAAAACACTCAGTCATACACACACAGATGCCAATAATTTTTTCCAGTATGTCAGGCACATTAAAATTAAAGGCAGCATCTCCCCTCACCCTTTCCATTACTGAATGTGCACCCTGTTTGAATAATACATACTCCCCGACAGCCAGCAGTCAGCTAATGTGTAAAAATTATGTGTAGCATGTCACTAGTACCTTTGTGAAAATTCATGGTTTTCCCAGACACAGTTCTGTAGAAGGTTTCTGGAGTGGTCACTCTGATACTTTGGATCTATCCCTTTGGCTTAATGTGTACAAGCAGTAATGGTTTTCTAGAATTCAGCTACATGATGGTTTTTGAGAAAGGTCTAATGTGGTATTAAAATTACTTCCATTTAGATTATCATTTAAATCATAGTCTGAACTCTAAAGATACAAATTTATTTAGCTTTTTAGGTGATACCCAAAAGTTTCCAAGGCTACTAACTCCAAATTTTGTGGATCACCTCTAAATGATAGTGTTGTTGGTATAGCTGTCCAAGTTCTTAGTATCCATTTACTTTCAGTTTGCTCCTGCTTATCATGTGAGCCCTTTTAGTTAGAAAAGTTTCTGCTTGTACGTTTAACAGGAAGTTCTCATATAGTAACTTCAATTCTTTGCCATCATCTGTCATTAGCTAAAGGAGGTACCCTTGGTCCTAGTCTTCTAGATATTGGCCAGTGAGTCAGCTAAATTTATTAGACACGTGGTATGTGATAGGTACGATGGGAGGCACTGGTGATCTGATGACAACCAAAACCAATATGATCTCTTCCCTTATGGAGATGACATTCTAGACTGGGAAGAGTCATTTTACAAATACTAGCTACACAAAGGCAGAGTTATATGAGAGATTCAGGGGTGTCTGAAAGAGCATGACCGTGAGATCCCACGTTGTCTGGACGTTTGGAAAGCTCCCTCCCAAGGCAATATTACTTAAGCTGAGATGTGAAGCATCGCTGGGATTTAGCTAGGTAAAGAGAAGGGCATGGAGGAACATTGTGTAGAAAGTCCCTGTGGCTATGCAGAAGATGACTTGGTTTGAGTCCTGGAGAAGGCAGGGAGCAGAGAACCATGATGTTAGCAGGGCAATAAAACATCAAAAGTGAATGTCAGATTTTATTCTAAGGGCAGTGAGAAGTGAAGAATTTTAGGCAGGGACTGACTCAAACACAATTGTTTGTATTTGGAAAAACATCTCTGTGTGATTTGGAAAATGTTGGGCAGAATGGCTGGAGAGACGTTAGGATTTGCAGGACAGTTGAGAAATGGTGATAACCTGGTGGACAGTGGTGGTGGCAGTGGAGTTAGTGAGAAGTGGATTAATTTCAGAGTTCTTTATGGGTGACACAAGGCTTGTGATCGATTGAACTTGAGAAAAAGGGAAGCATCAAGGATGACACCTCGTGGATGGACCTAGAGTCTGTCATACAGAGTGAAGTAAGTCAGAAAGAGACAAACAAATACCGGATGCTAACGCACATATATGGAATCTAAAAAAACAATACTGATGAACCTAGTGGCAGGGTAGGAATAAAGACGCAGACGTAGAGAACGGACTTGAGGACATGGGGGGAAAGGGTAAGCTGGGACGAAGTGAGAGAGTAGCATTGACATATATACACTACCAAATGTAAAATAGATGACTAGTGGGAAGCTGCCGCATAGCGCAAGGAGATCAGCTTGGTGCTTTGTGACGACTTAGAGGGGCGGGATAGGGAGGGTGGGAGGGAGGCTCAAGAGGGAGGGGATATGGGGATATATGTATGCATATGGCTGATTCACTTTATTATACAGCAGAAACTAACACAACATTTTAAAGCAATTATACTCCAATAAACAGGATGAAGAAAAAAAAAGGATGACACCTCGGTTTCCGGCTTGAGCAGTTGTACAAATGATAGTAATTTTTCATGTAGAAGGTGATAAAATTGTTTTTGTACCTATCTCATTATTGTTATCTGAGCATCAAGGTCAGAGATCAGAAACTCATAAGAGGTAGTGGCCTTAGAATCTTTTTATACAGAATATATTCTGTTGCAGTTGAACAAAAGAATTTGACTTAAATCATACTTTCTTTTTCTCTCTTTTGATTGTATCTGCTGAGAACTAAGCATAACAACTCCCAAGGTGACCCATAGAGAGTTTGTCAGATTGAAAAATAAGTAATTTCAGAATCAGAATCCTTACGTCCTAGCCCAGTTCTTTAGCACTTCTGTCCCTGAATGTTAGAGCTGTGTTTTATCTCTGTGAATTTTTCTACTCTGTAGCATTTTAATGGCTCCATTCCTACCTTATTGCAACTGTTCAGTCCTTCCCATACCTCAAACTGGGTATTCTCCTTCCAGTTCCAAATTTCTAGTATATGCAGATTGCATCTTATGTTTAAGCTGGATAGAATGTTGGGAAGAAATGTGGATTCTGAAGGGTGTAAGACTGGCTTGAAGGCTCAACCCTACTACTTGGTTAGCGTTTGCTTGATTTGATTTTAAGTAATTCAACCTGAGCTAATGTTTCTGCTGCCCCACCCACAGCCCCCTTGTTCTTCCGCTTTAGTGCCAGTAGCCCTGTTTCCACGTGCCAGCCCCGTATTTATTCATCTGTGGGGTTTTCTCAGGTCATTGAATTCTGGGCAGGAAGTACAAGGGAATTAACTCCTACCTGAACAACCCTCTGTCAGTGCCTAATGAGAGTTGCTGTATAAACGCCCCAGCTCCCTTGCCCCTTAAGTGGGATAACTCTGAGGTATGCATACCTCACTGGCCTCTACAGTCTCCCCAGTGGTATTAACTTCCAGCTGCCCACGGTGGCTTCATTATACATCCTCTATCCCCAACTTCTATCCTCGTCTCACTTCTCCATTCTCCTGCTGCTGTTCACATTCCCTCCCAAATAAACGTCTTAATACTTGTCTCGGGGTCTGCTTGTGGGGGAAGCTGCGCTAAGACAACCACAGTGAGCTTTAGAAGGATAGTGTTTGACTAGATGGTCACTTTCCATTGGCCATCACCTCTGTTACCCTTCCTGGTTGTGTATCACTTGCTGCTTGCATCTTTCAGTTAACATGAATTCTTATTATCTTGTCCAGGTTAGTCTGTTGGTCTGGGACTCTGAACTGTGTTAGAGCCCCAGGTACTGGGGGAAAGCTCTGAACTGCAGAGGTAACTGTGTACCTCACATTCATCCAGGACCTGCGTTTCACACACAGGCTTGTGGGACAAGGTGTGTATCTGAGGAAGGGAATCTAGCCTTGATTTTTTGTAAATATTTCAAATTTCCTCTGTATTCTTTATTGGCACAGTCTACCATATTCTCTACTAGTCTTGATACTCCCCTTGCTTCTTTTCTTATCCTCCTTGCTCTATAAGATGCAGTGCACTGTATTTAAAACATTGTTTTTCATGGTGTTGATACTACTTTTTAGCTATGTGTCTTCAATTACATATCCTTGAGCATCTTTTATATTTGATAGGCTTTTTTTGGGGGGGGGGTTTCTTTTTCTGGCCACTACCGCTATTTGGACTAATTATTCCAAAGTTTTACTTGTCAGTCTCCAACTTTTATTAGCAAGGAAGAATGTTATCTCCACTTTCTAGAATGAAACCACAGAGAAAAGAGGTTGGTCTAGAATATTGGTTTGCTGTATGCTATCTTTGGTCCTGTCTTGTCAGCATTCACAGATGTTCCCATCATTCCTGTCACTGGTGCTCACATAACATAGGACCTTCCATGAATATGCACTTACTCTCAAATTGGGTGTCGGGAGAAAAAGAATGTGGCTCAGACCAGCTAGGTGGGAGAAATTTGAGATATACATGTAGAGCCCAGTTAGTTGGAAGCAGCTGAAGAGAAAAGAGGAAAAATTAACTGAGAAGTTTGACAGGCAGTTATAGTGCGGTAGTCTTGAGTGGCACCCCACTCTTCATTCCTACCCAATCTAGTTGCCCTTTCTTAGCTGTAGAGACCAGAAAACTATAAACTTTATTTCCTAGGTCCCCTTACAGCTAGGATTCTGAGTGTGAATTAACCATACTTGCTCAAGGTTTGGAAGGTAGAAATGAGGTAGAGGCCACTCCTCTTTGGCTTTAGCTGTTTTCGTGTGCAAAGACAGGTTATGGAGAAGTATGATTCTTCTGCACCGGTGTTTCAGGGCTCAATTACTGGATGTTAAAGGCAATTGTTCTGTGACTTCTCCATCCTGAATTGCAGCTTTGCCAGTGTATTCCTAAACTTAGGCTTCCTGTTTGCAGTAGAGGAAAGGCCATCCTTCAGCCCTACCCCAGTGATTTTTGTTAAGTAACTGATTCTCTGTATTAAACCCCTTCCTGCCTAAAATTTCTCAAGTGGTCTGTGTTTTCTCACCTGAACCCTAACGTATATAGATGGGTTGAAGCAAACTTTGTGCTTTTAAAGGGTTAAACCCAGAGAAAAATGAGAAAATAGAAAGAAACAGCAAGATGGTGTGTAGTCCTGCAGATGCATGCATTACTCCATGATCTCGTGTCTACAAGAAAACAAGGCAACTGCTAGTTAAGTTACAGAGCAGCTAACTTGTAGGCTCTTGTGATCCAGTCTCATAGACCATCCCCAGCTCCTCTGTATATTCATCCACCAAGCGTGGCCATGAGGCAGTTCATTGTTGAGAACCACATCATTCCTAACTTAATGCTTTGAAGCAGGTGGCATTTTACTTTTTCTTCCACCTTAGAAATAAGGTGAACTGTGGAAAAGTAGAATAATTTGCCTAACCTTTGGCTAAAGGAGAAAGGAAAGATTTAGAGCCCAGTATTCCTGACTTCCCTGTAATGCAATAAAAAGAAAAAAAAAAAGAATGCCTAATTTGCTGGAGCCACAGTAAGATGGCTGAAGTGTGCACACTAGAGTAAGCCGTGGTCCCTGCCCTCAAGGTCTGTGATTGGCCACCGAGGCACACGTTTCCACTTCCTGTGTTCCATTCGTTGTGTTAATTTTCCACCAAGCTCCAGCCCCACCTCTGTCAATTATTTTTGTTTCAGCCTTCTAATTACAACATTATATGACCATTCAGACTGGCACTAATTAAATCATTACCTAATTCACACAGTGTGCGATAAGGCTAATGCTTCTTGTCAGCCGAAATTGCAACACGGCCCATACTTTCTTCATTCTCAGTAGATGGGTGGTGGTGGGCGGGTTGTGCCTCTGCCCCACGCTTCTGCTAAAACCCTCTGATAGCCAGCTGACATCGCCCAGACTCTACTCTTTTCCCAAAATGGGAAAACAGTGTGTACCTGCAATTTATCACCGTCACATAAAATCATCTTGACTTTTTGTGGAAAAAGTCTTCATAGTCAAGAAAAAAAATAGTGCTAAGATTTAGAGTACTATTTGCTGCCATATTTTCTTGTCATTTTGTTCTTCATATGATATTATTTTTAACAGAGTAAAACAGTAGCTTGTCTCTTTTTCTCGTATTTATAACAGATTTGTTTTCCGCTCAGTTAGACTTGTGATCATGAGAACACAAAGTAGTATTTTTCTCCTTCTGGATGAAAATTTGATGGGCAAATTGTCAGGAATAATTACACCAAATGATGGAATAAAGTCAATGGAATACCTCTCTCTCCCAGCTAACGATACATTTTTATTTAAGACACAATGAGCATCAAGCACATTTGTGACAAGGTGAAATTGACAAGTGGCCCTCTGCCATGATTTTATTTTTAATTGCTGGTAAGCTAATTAGCCAGAACAACATGCTGTGTAATCCACAAAACTGTCGCTCAGTGCATTCTCCAATAAAAGTGAGATATATGATGTGGAAAAGTTCTCCTTTAAGAGATAACCACACCGAATAAAAGGTTTTATAAATATGATTGAGTAAAAGCCTTCCTCCCACCATGGGATAGCACTTGTATGTAACATTTGTTTTGGGATTTGAAGAGGAATTAAGAAAGATGAACTGGGTAACTTTTTTTTTCTTTTTCAAGACCAGTTGTGCCTCAAAATAGCAACCACTTCCTTAAGTATATTTCTAAGGCAAACAATTAATAATTTCTCTAGCGCAGGGGTTGGCAAACATTTTCTGCAAAGGTACCGATAGCGAATATTTTTGGCTTTGTGGGCCATACAGTCTCTGTCACAACTACTGAACTCTGATGTTGTAGTGCAACACAGTCACAGACAACATATGAATGAAAGTGACAGTGTTCCAATAAAACTTTATTATGGACACAAAAATTTGAATTTGCTGTAGTTTTCATTTGTCATAAAATATCATTCTTTTGGGGCTTTTTCAACCATTTAGCTCATGGGCTGCACAGAGACTGGCAATGGGTTGGATCTGGCTTATAAACTGTAGTTTCCAGCCCTTGCTCTTGGGCCTGCTGCATGCCACGCAGAGTCAATAGTTATTCTTCAGTATCTGCTTTGTGCCAGGCAGAGTGCTCGGTACTGAGGGATATTCAGAAATAAATAGAGCAAAGTCTCTGCCCTGAAGAAGCTTACAGTTAAGCTGGGAAGGACATGTAGACAGGACTGAGACACAGTATTAGGTGTTACATGGTAAATATCACTCTGTGAGAAAAGCCACCATTGCTTTGTAAGTTTGGAAGAAGATGGTCACTTCAGCTGAAAGAGATACTCTGCTAAGACTGACAAGGTTAGTTAAGGATGTGCTGAAATGATGGGATTTCAGCCAAACCTGTAGAAAGCTATCAGGGGCATTATGACTTCCTTTGGTTGGGGGTAGCTGGAGATGATGAAAACCTCAGTCATAAGTCAGTTACTCCTATCATTTTTCCCCCTCATGCATTCCTTCATTTCATCTCATGAAAATTTTAAACAACATAGCAAAGTTTTACAGAACTTTATATTTAATACCAAATACTCACCACCTGAATTTTGCCATTAACATTTTGCTGCACTTGTTTTATCACATTTCTATCCATGTGTTTCATTTTTGGTTTATTCCGAAGTAAACTTCTGATATCAGGATATTTTCTCATAAATACTAAAGCATGCATATCATAATCAGAATTTATATTGGCTGATAGTATTTTTCTTTTGGTGTAAAATTTACATACAAGAAAGAGTACCAGCATTAAATATACATTCTCTCAGATTTTACAAGGCTTATCCCTATGTAATCTAAATCCCTCTCATGATATATGTTTTCATTACCCCAGAAGTTTCCCTCCCAGTCAATCCCTGCCCCCAGCCCACCCCTAAAGGAACAACTGTTCTGATTTTTTCCAGCATAGATTCTGTTCTATTCCAGAATTTCATATAAATGGAATCATACAGAACCTGTCATTTCATGTGGGCCTTTTGTCATCACATATTTTGTCCTTACCTGCTTGGTTGTAGTATTCTTTGAAGCAGAAGGATCTAAATGTGTTTAGTTCCCTAAGAGTAAATATACTCTGAGGGGAGACTGTCTAATGTTCTATTAACAAAAACAACAGCTTTTTTCAATTTCATATATATTATCCTTAATTATTGTAAAATTAAATGACCTGTGGATTAAATTTTTCACGTGAACATTTCTTTTTTTCTTTTTTTTTTTTTTGCGGTACGCGGGGCTCTCACTGTTGTGGCCTCTCCCGTCTCGGAGCACAGGCTCCGGACGCGCAGGCCCAGCGGCCAATGGCTCACGGGAGCAGCCGCTCCGCAGCATGCGGGACCCTCCCAGACCGGGGCACGAACCCGCGTCCCCTGCATCGGCAGGCAGACTCTCAACCACTGCGCCACCGAGGAAGCCCATGAACGTTTCTTAAGTGTCTATTATGTCCAACATTTTACGTATCTCATGTTACTTAATTAGTTTTTGTGATAGCTATGATCTTATTTTGCAGAAGAGGAAATGGAGGCAGGGGATTAAAGTAGCTAAATCATGTTATTCCAAACTTTGTTGCCAATTCAAACATCAGTTGGGGAGTGGGGATAGCAAAGGTAAGAATGAGTGTTCGAGAGATGAAAGATTGTGGAGCTGCTTTCTTAAGAGTTTTGTGGGGTTTTTTTAAGAAGTAGGTAGAATGTATTAGTGGAGACATTCAATAGGAACATGCAAAATTGGTTTTTCTATTGTAAGGGAGGGAGAGCACTAGAGAATTCAAGGACTACATTTAACATTTATGATTAGAATGTGATTTTTCCTGTAGTACAGCATAGACTAAAAGCATGAAACTGCCTTCTTTAGCAGAAGGCAATCACTGGTAGAGTTAAATTTAAGGATCTCAAGAAACTTTATGAGCTTCAAATCATTAAGCCACTTACTTGCATTGCAATGTTGGGAAATTACTCCATGAATTTTGCAATTCAAGATTGTGCTTTTAAAAGCCCCCAAATGTTTAGAGAAAACCAAGTACAGTATACATCGAGAGAACTGGCTTTTATTGTTGACAGTGGGAATATGCTCATTTATCTATCTTCAAACCAGTTTATTTATTTTATTTATTTATTTTTTTGGCTGTGTCGGGTCTTCATTGTGGCGCGCTGGCTTCTCGCTAGTTGTGGCGTGTGGGTTTTCTCTCTCTAGTTGTGGTGCATGGGCTCCAGAGGACACGGGCTTTGTAGCTGTGGTGGGCGGGCTCCAGAGCGCGTGGGCTCTGTAGTTTGCAGCACGTGAGCTCTTTCGTTCAGGCACGTGAACTCAGTAGTTGTGGCGTGCAGGCTTAGTTGCCCTGCAGCATGTGGGATCTTAGTTCCCCGACCAGGGATCGAACACACATCCCCTGCATTGGAAGGTGGATTCTTTACCACTGGACCACCAAGGAAGTCCCTCAAACCAGTTTATAAAGTGTTTGAGTGTTCTTTGCTGTGCTTTATGGTAATATTTATTTCTTTGGAAATTTTCACTATCATTGGTTTTCATGGTTAATATATCATCCTTATTTAACATTGAACTCCATTTGCATTTGTGACACGTGGAAAAAAGGTATGCGACATTTAATGTCATTTGAGAAGCCATTTACATTCCTTGTATTTTGGCTTTTACAAAGACTTGGTCTTCCCTGTTAACTGGAAGTCTGCATTTCTACTAATTTGTTTTAAGAAGCTTATTTAAGGACTTAAAGCTTCCCCTGATAAACCACTTCTGTACTAAGTCTTGAATTTAAGAGAGAATTTCCCCTTCTTTTATTTTTTCTTTTTCTTTAACATCTTTATTGGAGTATAATTGCTTTACAATGGTGTGTTAGTTTCTGCTTTATAACAAAGTAAATCAGCTATATGTATACATATATCCCCATATCTCCTCCCTCTTGAGTCTCCCTCCCACCCTCCCTATCCCACCCCTCTAGGTGGACACAAAGCACTTAGCTGATCTCCCTGTGCTATGCGGCTACTTCCCACTAGCTATTGATTTTATCTTTGGTGGTGTATATATGTCCATGCCACTCTCTCACTTTGTCCCAGCTTACGCTTCCCCCTCCCCATGTCCTCAAGTCCATTCTCTAGTAGGTCTGCATCTTTATTCCCATCCTGCCCCTAAGTTCTTCATAACCTTTTTTTTTTTTTAGATTCCATATATATGTGTTAGCATACGGTATTTGTTTTTCTCTTTCTGACTTACTTCACTCTGTATGACAAGACTTCTGGGTCCATCCACCTTACTACAAATAACTCAACTTCGGTTCTTTTTATGCCTGAGTAATATTGCATTGTATATATGTGCCACATCTTCTTTATCCATTCATCTGTCGATGGACACTTAGGTTGCTTCCGTGTCTTGGCTATTGTAAATAGAGCTGCAGTGAACATTGTGGTACATGACTCCTTTTGAATTATGGTTTTCTCAGGGTATATGCCCAGTAGTGGGATTGCTGGGTCATATGGTAGTTCTATTTTTAGTTTTTTAAGGAACCTCCATACTGTTCTCCATAGTGGCTGTATCAATTTATATTCCCACCAACAGTGCAAGAGGGTTCCCTTTTCTCCACACCCTCTCCAGCATTTATTGTTTGTAGACTTTTTGAGGATGGCCATTCTGACCGGTGTGAAGTGATACTTCATTGTAGTTTTGATTTGCATTTCTCTAATGATTAGTGATGTTGAGCATCCTTTCATGTGTTTGTTGGCCATCTGTATATCTTCTTTGGAGAAATATCTATTTAGGTCTTCTGCCGATTTTTGGATTGGGTTGTTTGTTTTTTTGATATTGAGCTGCATGAGCTGCTTGTAAATTTTGGAGATTAATCCTTTGTCAGTTGCTTCATTTGCAAATATTTTCTCCCATTCTGAGGGTTGTCTTTTGGTCTTGTTTATGGTTTCCTTTGCTGTGCAAAAGCTTTGAAGTTTCATTAGGTCCCATTTGTTTATTTTTGTTTTTATTTCCCTTTCTCTAGGAGGTGGGTCAAAAAGGATATTGCTGTGATTTATGTCATGGAGTGTCCTGCCTATGTTTTCCTCTAAGAGTTTGATAGTTTCTGGCCTTACATTAAGGTCTTTAATCCATTTTGAGTTTATTTTTGTGTATGGTGTTAGGGAATGTTCTAACTTCATTCTTTTACATGTAGCTGTTCAGTTTTCCCAGCACCACTTATTGAAGAGGCTGTCTTTTCTCCATTGTATATTCTTGCCTCCTTTATCAAAAATAAGGTGACCATATGTGCATGGGTTTATCTCTGGGCTTTCTATCCTGTTCCATTGATCTATATTTCTGTTTTTATGCCAGTACCATACTGTCTTGTACTGTAGCTTTGTAGTATAGTCTGAAGTCAGGGAGCCTGATTCCTCCAGCTGTGTTTTTCTTTCTCAAGATTGCTTTGGCTGTTTGGGGTCTTTTGTGTTTCCATACAAATTGTGAAATTTTTTGTTCTAGTTCTGTGAAAAATGCCAGTGTTCCCCTCCTTTTAAAATAAATTTTGCCTAACACTTAACAAAGTACCAGAGTAGCACTGTATCGAATTTTTCCAAAGGAAAATGCAGTGTTTCCTTTTGTTTTTTTATTTCAGTGTCTCACATTTTTTAAATTTATTTTTTTTAATTGAAGTATCGTTGATTTATAATGTATTAGTTTCAGGTGTACAGCAAAGTGATATATATATATATATTCTTTTTCAGATTCTTTTCCCATATAGGTTATTGCAAAATATTGCCTATAGTTCCCTGTGCTATACAGTAGGTCCTTGTTGTTTATGTATTTTATATATAGTAGTGTGTATATGTTAATCCCAAACTCCTAATTTATCCCTCACCCCCACCTTTTCCCTTTGATAACCATAAATGTGTTTTCTATGTCTGTGAGCCTGTTTTTTAAATAAGTTCATTTGTAACATGTTTCTAGATTCTACATATAAGTGATATCATATTTGTCTTCTCTGACTTACTTCACTTAGTATGATAATCTCTAGGTTCATCCATGTTGCCTCAAATGGTATTATTTCATTCTTTTTTATGGCTGGGTACTATTCCATTGCGTGCGCGCGTGCACACGTGTGTGTTTGTGTGTGTGTATACATACCACATCTTCTTTATCCATTCGTCTGTTGATGGACATTTAGGTTGCTTCCATGTCTTGGCTATTGTAAATAGTGCTGCAGTGGACATTGGGGTGCATGTATCTTTTCGAATTATGGTTTTCTCTGGATTTATGCCCAGGAGTGGAATTGCAGGATCATATGGTAACTCTAGCTTTATTTTTTTAAAGAATCTCCATACTCACTGTTTCCCTTTGGATTTAATATGTTTAGATGCAAACGAAAGAAATACAATCACTTATTTTTTAGTATCTTAGTCTGTCAGTCTTGTCTCTCTTTCTCATTTTCCTCAGAACAGTTTTTAAAAATCAATTTAGGAAATCTCCTCCAAAGTACTAAACTAACATGATTTCAGGGCTGCAAGTTTCCTGAAAATTTATCTAGAAATGTTCTGCTCAGTGCTCAGATCTCTTCTATAACATTCTATAAGAGTGGTTATCCAGTCCAAAGGATAACTGAATCCATCCATGTCGTAGGAGCTTTCTCATATAAAAGCTCATAGTCCGTTCTGGTTCTTCAGATGTTGAAGACTGTGAAATTCTACAAGGCAGCTGGCAGTTGAGACAAGGGCTTGCAAGGGCTTGGAGAGATACTGATCCTTTAATATTTATACAAAGGTTTAGATGCAGTTGTGAGTTTACTAATTAGCATTTTTTGGGGTAGCAAAACAAAAACCATACAACACATCAAAAACATTGATTACCATATAAGATATCAGTTTAAGAAAGATCATGCTTGAAAAATTATTTGACTGATAAAAATTATTGTATTTTAAACTTTTTCTGCTCCTTTTTCTTAATGCCAAAATAAAATGGCTGTGTTCATGTATTTTCTTTTTTCAATTTGGCTCAAGACTTGTATAGCTCCCAGTGGTAGATTTTGCAGTTGTATTGTATGATTAAGGTGTCCATCAAAACCTTACAGTTGGTAAACAGTATTAAAAATCCATCTCCAGCTTCCGTAAACTGTACAGAGTGCTATGAAAACTAGAAGAAATGGAAATATTTTAATTAACTCAAGTAGGACTAATCAAAGCAAAGCAACCAGTTTATTCAATTGAACCTGTTAATGTCTATCCATCCATGACATGGCTGAACATTTATGTCATCTATTAAAAGCTATTCTGTTGCTTGTACAAGTATAAGCTATTGTTCAACATGGAACTGAATCCCATAGAGGCTTTTTCACCCCTTTTAACAATTATACGTCATAGATTATTTCCTTAACATCCTTTCTTCTGCTTCCAGTTCCCTTCAAATAACCGAACTTCTTTCATGAAGAAACACAGACTTGGATAACTTAGTTCAGTTACCCTGCTGTCGTTTCTTTTCTTGAAAGGAATTTTACCATCTTTATTTCTTCTTAATAAGGCTTAGGAAATGCTTACTATGCACTGGATACTATTCTAAGCATGTTTTATGTATTATGTCACTTAGTCCTTGCAACAATATCATTTTCCCCCATTGTACAGATGAAGAGATGGAACCAACATGTGGCATTATGCTGTAAGTGGTAGAACTAGAATGTGAACACAGATCTCAATATCCATTGTGTTGAAATGAATTTAAATTGTGCCAAAGGTGACTGACATTAATTAGACACAAGGAAGAAATTTCTAAAATGAATAGATGCTTAAAGGAGCCTCTTAAATGAGTAAAGCTAAAAGGAGTTGGGGTACAGGTTGTTACCTGGGATTTTTATCCCCATTAGGATATTTAAAAACAGTCTGTATAAAAATCTTATTTTTTGTGAATTAATTTTATTCTCATCTTCAGGCAGTAAGTTAAACTAGATGGCTGTCTGTAGACCCCTTTAATACATCTTAATGCAGTCTCCAATGTGTATAAAAAGTGATAACTTAATGCTTCTTTTTAATTGTAATGAGTATAATGATTCTTTTTATTATAAAAATAAGTAGAATATAGGAAAAAATTACTTATACTCCTGCCATTCTAACATAATGACACTTTTTGGCCTATTTCTTTCTAGCCATTTTTTACATGCACCTATTTTTAAACCACACTACTGAAGTATAATGTATAAAATCTACCCATGTTAAGTGTATAATTAAATGAGTTTTAATAAGTTTACAGTGTAACTGTCACCACAATTCAATATTAGAACATAACTCTGCTCTCTCTCTTCACTCTCTAGTTTTTTTTAATGTGGAAGCCTCTGTTATTGGTTTGATCTTTTTTTTTTCTAGCCTAGGTAATTATAACACTACTTTAGCGGAAGCCCATAAATTTTGATATATTGTGTTTTTATTTTCATTCAGTTCAAAATATTTTAAAATTTTTGTGTGAGCCCTTTTCTGACTAATGGAATATTTATAATTATGTTGATTTGTTTCAAAATATCTGTGGATTTCCCAAATTTTCTCTTGCTTCGATTTCTAATTTAATTAGAAAAACACTAAATAGACTTTTTGCTATTTAGATCCTTTTAAATTTATTGATACTTATTTTATGTCCTAGCATATGATCTATCCTGGTTAATGTATATAAGTTGTTGAAAAGAATGTGTACTCTGCTTTTTTGGGTAGAGTGTTCTATATCTATCAATTAGGTCAATTTTGTTGATAGTATTTAAAACAACTATATCCTTATTGATTTTTCGGCCTGCTCTTCTATCCATATTTGGAGGGAAATATTGAAATCTCCAACTATTATTACTGAGTTGTTGTCTGATTCTCCCTCCAGTTCTGTTCAGTTTTTTTGCTCCATGTATTCTGGGGCTTTGTTTTTGGATGTGTATATGTATATAAATGTTATATCTTTTTGATGGACTGACTCATCATTGTAAAATGACCCCCTTTCTATCTAGTAAAAATTTTGGTATAAACTCTTATTTTGTCTGATGGTATACTCTCTCCAGGTCTTTTATGTTTATTGCTTGCTTTATATTTCTTTTTTAATCATTTTTCTTTCAGTTTGTATTTGTATTTGAATCTAAAGTGTGCCTCTCACAGGTACCATGTGCTTGCATTTTTTTAAATTCCAGTCTAACAATCTCTTCCTTTTAGTTGAGGTTTTAATCCATTTATATTTAATGTTATCACGGATATTGTTGGATTTATGTATCCATTTTGATATTTTTTCCATTGTTCATTCTTTACTATCTGCTGTATTAAGTAGATGTTTTTAGTGTATCATTTTAATTTTTTGTTTGTTTTCACTACACAATTAATTTTCCAAATTGTTGCCCTAGCATTTAAAATATGTATCATCATGCATATGTGTAACTGAATCACTTTGCTGTACACCTGAAACTAACACATTATTGATCAAGTATACTCCAATATAAAACAAAAAGTTAAAAAAAATATGCAACATACCTTATGATCTATTTTAGTTTAACACTAAATTTAGTAATGTGTAAAAACTTTGCTTCAATATAGGCCCATGTCACACTTCTTTGTGCTATTATTATCATATGTATTATATCTATAATGCTAGTAAACCCAATATAGTGTTTTAATTATTGCCTTATGCAATATATTTTTTTAAAGAAGTTAAGACTGAAAGGAAGAAAAAATTCTATATATATATAAAAACCTACGTGCTTACTATTTCCATTACTCTTCATTTCTTCCTGTATGTTTGAGTTATTGCTGCTATCATTTCTTTGGTCCACTCCAGCGCCATCACCTCCCTTCTTCCTTTCTGATATTATTATATATATATATATATATATATATATATATATTACATGTTTATATTATATGACCTATAATATCATTTTACAATTACTGTTTTATACAGTTCTTTTAAATTAGTTAAGGAAAGATAAAACCTATACGGACATAGTCTCCTATAATTACCTATATGATTACCTTTACCAGCATTATTTCTTCATGTGAATTTGAGTTACAGTCTGTTGCCATTTCCTTTTATTCTAATGAGCTTTGGTTCCTTTTTGTAATTTCTGTCTCTTTATCGATACTCTCTACTTGGTGAATCATGATGTCATACTTTTTTCAAGTACTTATTTTTTCTTTAAGTCTTTGAGCACATTTATAATAGTTGCTTTGAAGACCTTATCTGCTGAGTCCAGCATCTGGGCCCCCTTTAGTGATAATTTATATTAACTGCTTTTTTTCTTGTGTATGGGTCAGTTTTCTTTCTTTCTATGTTTCATAATTTTTCGCTAAAAATTGTATATTTTAGGTAATACATCATAGCAAGCCTGTATTCAGATTGCCCTGCCCTTCACACACGTCTAAGGTGGTGGTGGTTCTGGGATTTTTTTAATTTTTAATTTTAGTTTTTTACCTGGACTAATTCTGTGGAGAATATTTCCTCTATAATGTATGTCCAATGATAACTCTGCTTTGTTGTCTTCCTGCCCCCCAACCCCTCCCACTTATATATTTAAATCTAGCTTTCTAGGAATCACCCATGGGTCAAAATACCTTAGTGTTTAGCCAAACACTGGTCTGAGGTTTGAACACCTTGAGCCACTAAATCACAAAGGCTTCCAGCTTTTTCTGAAGATTCCATGCATAGTTTGGAGAATGAATCACAGTCCAACCAGTTTACAAGTCTGTCTTAAATTTTACTTTCTGTGTTTGTAAGGTCTCATGCTCAACAGGAATAAGTAGCTTTCTAGGGCTTTCTCTAGTCTCTCCTGAGTGTGTACACAGCTTTGTGAATCTGAACAGCCTTCCATACTTTCAGAGGTAAGTAGGATGTTATCAAGACCCACTTTTGGGCTTCTTGGGTGTCGCAGTGGTTGGGAGTCCGCCTGCCGATGCAGGGGATGCGGGTTTGTGCCCCGGTCCAGGAGGATGCCGTGTGCTGCGGAGCGGCTGGGCCCGTGAGCCATGGCCGCTGAGCCTGCGCGTCCGGAGCCTGTGCTCCGCAACGGGAGAGACCACAACAGTGAGAGGCCCGCGTACCGCAAAAAAAAAAAAAAAAAAAAAAAAAAAAAAAAGACCCACTTTCATTCCATGCATCTCCCTATTAATTTTCCTGACTGGCCTGCTTGTTTGTTGCTTACTTGAATCAGTAATGGGATTTCAGGCTAGCTGCAAATGTTGTCCTTCCTTGTTTGTTTGTCATTTTTGTTTTTAACAACCCTAGGCATAGAATTTTCCATGTTGTGCTCCAAATAAAATTGGTCCTGAATAAGCAGAGGCTTGATCTTCACAGCTCGCTCACCTTGACAGTACTTCTGCCCCATGGAGCTGGGGAGAGGCTGGGCATGGGAGTAGCACCAAGCTAAAGTATACAGACTCCCACTGTTCTTACTAAGGTTCAGTAACTTTTCTTGAATGAAATCTCAATTTGTTCTCTTCCTTTGGTCAATTTTCAGTGTCCTTAAAAGGTTTTTGACAATTTTGTCTAGTTTTATTGTTTCTTTTTGTATTGAGGGTTTGACAGATTCATCACTCAGCCACTGCAGAAGTTCTGCTCTCTTGGGGTTTTGTTGTTGTTTAAAAACATAGGTACTACAAACTACACTAATTGCTATTGTCTGAATGTTTGTACCCCCTGGCTATTAATACATTGGAATTCTAATACCCAGTGTGACAGTATTAGGAGGTCAGGCCTTTTGGAGGTGGGTAGCTCATGAGGATGAAACTCCTATAAATAGAATTAATGCTTTTATAAAAGTGATCCCACAGAGCTCCCTGGCCCCTTCTGCCCCGTGAAGAGATGATGAAAAGCTAGGAGTCTGCAACCCGGAAAAGGGCGCTTACTACAAACCAACCGTGTTGGCACCCTGATCTTGGACTTCCAGCCTCCAGAACTGTGGACAATGTATTTTTGCCATTTATAAGCCGCTTACTCTAGGATGTTTTCTGATATAGCCCAAATGAGCTAAGACACTAATCTCAAGTATATAGCTCAATACTTTATTACATGTGAAAACACCCTTCTCATCACCACCCAGATTAAGATATAGAACATGTCCAGCACCCCTTAAGATTCCCTTCCTAATCTCTATGCCTGTCCCAGAGTTAACCACTTCTATCATCTTAGATTAATTTTTTCTATCCTTAAACTTCATATGAATGAAATTTTACAATATGTACTTTTCTGTTTCTGGCTGCTTTTGGTACTGAGTCCAAGCTTATACTGCTTGCCACATGATAGTCCAATAAATCGAGAGACGAGTTATTGAGGCAAGGAATAGCTACTTTATTTGGAAAGCCAGCAAACCAAGAAGATGGTGGACTCATGCCCTAAAGAACCATCTTGCCTGAGTTAGAATTCAGGTTTCTTTTATATTAAAAGGGGAGGGAGTAAAGTCAAACACTTCCTGGTTCCCATCAGCCTCCAGAGGGGATGCGTTAATTTGTTCCTCCCTGCAGTTATTCACAGGTGGGCTTGGTCAGGATGTTTCCTGTGAGCTAACAAAAGGTATTTATCTTAATGCTCATTACCTGGGAGACAGGATTCCCAGAGATGGGCCATTATGTATAACTTACAGGCAACATCCCTTTAGTGATTAACTTATAATAGAACACAAAAGGTTCTTCCCTATTACAATTCCCCACTGTCAGTGTCCATTCCACAATCTTGTGGGAAAAGAACAAAGACCACTTTGGCTATTTCCTGCTGAACAGAGGTGATGAATGTTCCATAGAATCTTTAGTCAGTCCTTTTTTATCTACAACTACTTGAACCCAATGAAACCTCTTAGTAATTTGTTGTCTAATTCATAATTGAACTTGGGGTTTTGGTTCCAGTGCCCAATCCATATACTAAATTCCTGTGCTTTTTTGACAAAATTAAACAAATTGGTTGCCCCTTCTCCATATACAGTAGAATTTACCATCTACTTAAGTTGGATAGGCAGACCTGTTGGAGGCAAACTCATGAATGGTACAGTGCCCAAAGTTTTTAATATAATTGGCAACTGCTAGGTCTTTTAGCATTTACAGATTCTTCTGCCCAGGCAGACACCTGGAGTGGCCTGCCATACAATATTTTAAAGGGGCTTAATTTAAGCCTGCTTCTGGGAGCCACTGATCCATAGCAGGGCAACTGGCAAGACCTTATCCCAAATTAAATTAGTCCGATGACATATTTTAGTGGCTTTTTTAAAAAGTATGACTCATTTTTTTGTTTTTTCCTGTTGCTTGTGGTCTCCAGGATGAATGTAGTTTTAATGCCTTAATCCAAATCGGGATAATTTCCCTAAGGAAAACTTTAACCACTTCAGAGATTTTCTGTCCATAGGATATGCTTTCACGCATCCTGAAAAAGTGTCCACGCAAACACTAGCAGGTTATCTGAAGTTTCTTGCAGTTCGAGGCATTTGAGTCAAGTCATTTTTCAGTCCTCCATGGGGCAGCTTCCTCTGTGTTGAGTCCCCACCTGGGGAGGTCTGACAGCAGTCTTTGGGTTAATTTATAAGACCTTGGGGGAAAGAGCTCTGTCTCCTCTCCTGGGGTTTTCACGAGTGCCATCTGTAGGCTTAGAGTGTGTTCTGGTGGGACTCTGATGTCAAGCTATTCTGGTGAAAACCTTCAGGGTGAGGTCTATCAGAAAGTTAATCAGCTCGTTCCCCACTGTCAATTTTACCTGGGGTTCCTATGGGGAATTGGGTGCCTCAAGTCCAGGAGAGCCGCTGGGCCTCTTCATTCAGGGTGTTCCTCTCTCTTACCATGAGAGGCTCTCATCTTTTATTGTTCTTCTTCTGTTTTATCTTAGAGCAATCTGTTTTTTTTGAAGCAACATGTCCTCACTGTCATTCCCTTCCTTGTCTTATTTTCCCTGATAATGGTACAAATGCTTGCACATAAAGTATTTCATCATTCTTCCCTGCTTCTTCACAAAATAGCTATAGAGTCATTCAAAAGCCACTGTAAAACTATAGATAGCAATTGGTCATCTAACCATTAAAAGGATGCCTTTTTGCTTTGGCATCAACCAACTGGGATTACAACGCAATTGAACAGAAACTTGATTATGGCTGTAACAAACAATGTAAGATAATTACCAAAATTATGACTGATATCATTTTACCAGGACATACCAGAATTTTAGGAGTTCCATATAATTTCCAGAATATTTATATTAATAAAATTTACCCACATGTTACAATCTAAGAAGTTTTATCACCACTCATTTGACAACACTTCCCACACAATTCAACACACCAAGTAAGCCCAATTAGTTTAGTATTCCTCTTTCTGAGATGGAGAGAAAACAAATAATTTGAGGTGTTCCAGGGACCCTCTGGAAAACCCCAAAGTTAGCCAGAGGTCAAATGAACCCCACTTAGAACTTGATCTTTGGGAAGTTTGTCAAAAATATCAAAAAATTTTAACCAGTGATAATAAAAGATCAATGGCAAATACAGATCACTTAAAGAAAATCTGTTACCAAAAGCAGTTCAATATTTAAGAAAACTTCTTCCTCTTTGAGAACCAAATTCAGGTTTTTTACCACTTTACCTTTAAGATTTATTTTCTTAATAATTAAGTTCAATCTTACCTTAGAACTTAGTTTAAAGTTACGAAAATCTGGAGAGATTATTCTAGATAGACATTCCCAGAGCATTATTCCCATAGAGTTTACCCAAAACTCTTTATTTACCTCTATTTTATTTACTTAAAAGCTCTGTCACATTGTTATTTTTCTTGCTGACAAACTTTGTAACAGGAATAAGGTCTTGTTTGATTTCTAGCAAACCTAGGTACAATAAGAGTATTATACTTAATGTTGGTGATTCTAAAGACATCTGTATCAAACCAACAAGCTTAAGCTAACTTTAACACCGTATATTAATTCAATACTGAATATTTCCTAGATCATGTGAACCTGACACTCATTCTGGCCAGTTTCTTTTATATTTGAGTATTTATATAAGCACTTAATTTCCTTAAAGCCAATTAAGTAGAGCTCTTTTACAAATTTATTTTGGCAGTGCCACACCTCTATGACACATGTACAGACACACAGACACCTCATAGTCACCATTAAAAATGTTAGCCATGAATCAGGTACCACAGTGTAAAACCCATCAGTTTACAGAAGAGGTTGAATTCAAATTGGGTTTTCTGGCAGATGGGACAGGTCAAGGTCACCTGTTAAACGCTTTTTACTAATATTTATGAAAAAGACACTTCTATTTCTATTTGTAGTTTTTGGTGATTTTAGGAACCAAGTAGAACCTTTCTCTTCCTTGGAATGTTCCACTCTTGGAAAAGAACAGAGGGTTTTTTTTCCCCTGTTCCTTTCCTCCATTTGACATCAGAAGAAGTTTTAAATATCACAAAACTGATTTGGCCATTAATGGAGAAACTACCAAACAAAATGAAACAAAAAACCCAAAGAACAAAAAAATTCTAAAGAAACCCTGAAGTTGTGGTCTTGGGGTTTTACATATACCAACGACACAGGAGACCATAAATGACGTAATTAACACAGCAAGGGTAGCAGTACATGGTGCACAGGGTCCCAAGATAACCCTGCCTAAACCCCTGTGGAGACCCTACCAGGTACTGTGGACGCACATTGTTACAATAAAATATCATCTTCCTCTCACCCATGGGTTCATAGCTGTAATCAGATCTTTTATCCAAAATGCACCTCAGAGGACTTTCTTTAGGGGTAGTTGAAACAGTCCCCATTTTTAAAGATAGAAATTCAAGACAAAACACAAACAGCATACACAAATGCTAGCATCCAAAGAAACAAAAGAACCGGTTCACAAATCGGATAAGAGTCCAACAACTCTTTCCTCTCTCCAACAGGGTACCCCACTCAAATACAAAACAAATTGGCTTATTCCGGAGAAAAAGCCCCAAATGGAGAGGAAATAAAGTTTCCGGCTGTACACACTGGAGCAACTTACCCTACTGTATGGAGCCCATTGGCTCCCAAATGTTGATTCCTTGTTTCAACTGTCAAGTGCTAGGGCAGCTGGTGCCACTTCAGAGAACTTTGAAGGGCAGATCCTCAGGACAGGTGGTCCCAGAAATTGCTAGGGCTTTACCCGAAAATTCCCCAACTGGGGCCAGCTGGCCAGGAGCAGCAAGGTTCCTTGGCTGGCTCACCAAAGTTTGTTACCATGTCCAAGCTCGTACTGCCCGCTGCACGACAGGCCAGTAAATCGAGAGAGAAGTTGCTGGGGCAAGGAATAGCGACTTTATTTGGAAAGTCAGCAAACTGAGAAGATGGTGGACTCATGCCCCCAAAGAATCATCTTGCCTGAGTTAGAATTCAGGCTTCTTTTATACTAAAAGGGAAGGGAGTAAAGTCAAACACTTCCTGGTTCCTGTCAGCCTCCAAAGGGGATGCGTTAGTTTGTTCCTCCCTGCAGTCATTCACAGGGAGCCTGGTCAGGATGTTTCCTGTGAGCTGACAAAAAGTACTTAGCTTAATGCTCATTACCTGGGAGGCAGGGTTCCCAGAGATGGGCCATTATGTATAATTTAATCTTACAGGCAACATCCCTTTAGTGATTAGCTTGTAATAGAATCCAAAAGGTTCTTCCCTATTACACTTTCATTCAGTATAATATTTTCTGAGGTTCCTCTATGTTTTTAGGTGTAGCAGGGGTTTGTTATTTTTCTAGTTGCTGTATAATATTTTATTTATATATATGTCACAATTTTCTTATTGGTAGGCACTTTGGGTTATTTCCACTGGGGCTATTATTAATAAAGCTGCTATGAACATTCTTCTACATGTGTTTTTAGGAACATGTATGTGAACAATTGTAATGAATATGTAATTTTGGCTCTTGCTTTTTTTCCCCTCTTTTTCAAAGGTTATCATTATATCAAGTGCTTTTTCTTGTTTCTGTCATCACCACAAGTGTCATTAGTATTTTTATAATATTTTTAGGTGGCTGTACATTAAACTTATTTGCATTTCTTTCATAAAAAATGTTAGTCAAAAGCCTATATTTAATAATTAATAATTAACACAAGTGGCGGTTGGTGCTCAATAAATATTTGTTTGCAATTTTCTAAGAAAAATTCCAGTTCTAAGTTTTTTTTTTAAGTATTTAATAGTTCAAGGTTAAACAAAATTTGTTGCTTTTTCTGCCCCTTTTTCATGTTCCATAACATTATGAGATTCAAATATCTGTAGTATTACTTTTTTTTTTTTTAAGTATTTAATAGTTCAAGGTTAAACAAAATTTGTTGCTTTTTCTGCCCCTTTTTCATGTTCCATAACATTATGAGATTCAAATATCTGTAGTATTACTTTTTTTTTTTTGCGGTACACGGGCCTCTCACTGTTGTGGCCTCTCCCGTTGCGGAGCACAGGCTCCGGACGCGCAGGCTCAGCGGCCATGTCTCACAGACCCAGCCGTTACGCGGCATGTGGGATCTTCCCGGACCGGGGCACGAGCCCGTGTCCCCTGCATCGGCAGGCGGACTCTCAACCACTGCGCCACCAGGGAAGCCCTGTAGTATTACTTTTTTCGTACACAAAAGCAGGAATTGGTGGGAGCACTGGTCTCTATAAACATGTATTTGAATATATTGTTTTACACATTTCATACTGGGTTAGAAGAAACTCTTTAGTTTTGGAGATGGAGGAAGCCCTGTGACCTTCCGCCTTGAGCTTAAAGAATTGGACCCCTTTTTATAAGACTCTTGGGGTTACTGCTTTTCCACCTCTTTCCTATGTTCCCTCCCACAGCAGCAAGGACATATGCACATATGTTTGTACAAGTACCTAGACGGTCTCTCTGTGTCCTGAGCACATAATTCACATGGTACTTGGAAATGTTTTTGCCTGAGGAAATGAGTATTACAGTTGTGAGGTATAGGAATTGTATGCTTTTATCTTAACCGGATGGTGGTTTTTCTTCTCAAAAATGGTTGAGGGGGCTTCCCTGGTGGCGCAGTGGTTGAGAGTCTGCCTGCCAATGCAGGGGACACGGGTTCGTGTCCCGGTCCGGGAGGATCCCACATGCCTCGGAGCGGCTGGGCCTGCGAGCCATGGCCGCTGGGCCTGTGCGTCCGGAGCCTGTGCTCCGCAATGGGAGAGGCCACAACGGTGAGAGGCCCACTTACCGCAAAAAAAAAAAAAAAATGGTTGAGGCTTCTGATGGGGTAGTATGAGCTGTGAAGGACACAAGGAGAATAGGAAGGGAAAGCAATTGCTTAATGGACCTCGCATAATTGTGACTATGACTCCAGGTCTGCCGAGTTTAAAGATGGAATTGCAGGCAGATAAATTTGTCGAGTTTGACTTAATCCCTTGGCTTTTATATGATGTATATTTTTTTCATTAACAGCAGTGTACCTTTCATCTCTGCTTTCACACAAAAAGTGGTCTAATTTTTGGTGGACTTTCTTTTCTGTCCTTTTTGATGCTAAAACTGTTCCCCTAGAGTCCTCATCAACCTTTAGGCTGTGGAGAGAAGTCCACAAGTCACCAAGGCTGATTTTCCCGTTGCCAGGAGAGGGACTCTGTATGCAGCAGGTTAAAAAATCAGGCATGAAGTAAGTGGCCTTATAGCCCTGTACCAGCTTTACTACGAGGGGAAATTTGTTTAGCATCTACTGCTTTATCTTATCTGATTGTCAGAATGGGACCTTGTTCAAAACTTTTCTCATGAGAAGGGTAGGCAACACTTGTGATTTTGTAGTTTTCACACAAAAAGAGAAAACCCAGTTCATGGTCTGGAATCACCACAGCTGAATTCCATCATGTGATGTCATTGTTTTATTGGTAGAAATCCTAGCCAGGCATTTAATTCACATTTGTGGATCAGAAGCCATAGATATTTGTGTTTTCAGTACACTGCATTTTTCTGACACTTTGGTCAGTATCATAGGGTTACTAATATATATTAATATGTAGCACGTTAATTTTTATATTATATATTATATTTATCAATATTTAGCTCCCACAATGGGTACTAGATGGGTAGAGCATATGTCAAGACTTTTCAGGTTTGGGGACTACTTATTTTTCGAGAACTGGTATTTCTTGAATGTTGTTCACCTTTCCGTTTACATCCTTCTGAAATCTTTCTCATTTCTCTTTCAGTGTTTTCTTCTTTCCTCTAAGATCTCTGATTTATCTTTCACACTCCCACACTCCTCTACCTAATAATAATATTATTATATAATATTAATAATATTATCATTGTGAACATTTATTGCATGCTTACCTATGTAAGTTTTTTTTTTGTTTTTTTGGGGTTTTTTTTGCGGTACCTGGGCCTCTCACTCTTGTGGCCTCTCCCGTTGCGGAGCACAGGCTCCGGACACGCAGGCTCAGCGGCCATGGCTCACAGGCCCAGCCGCTCTGCGGCATGTGGGATCTTCCCGGACCAGGGCACGAACCCGTGTCCCCTGCATCGGCAGGCGGACTCTCAACCACTGCACCACCAGGGAAGCCCCCTTTGTAAGTATTTTTGTCCTGTGATATTTTTGTCCACATTTCACAGAGGAGGAAACTGAGCCTATGTCTTGCTCTCTTTCCCTTTCCGAGCATAAAGTCGGCCCTTCTCTTTAGACATAACCTTGTGCTCCCATTCAGCAACTCAGACTCACTTAGAATTACATTTACTTGCTGGGCCTTGTGGGTGTTGGTCCTTTGAATGTTGTTTTGCTAGAGGTCTAAAACATGAGTCCCCTTCCTGTAAATCTCATGGTGGTTGTATTATCTGTTTGGAAGAAACAAAGGACAGGGGTTGTGAATCTCCTCACTGTTGCACACCAAAGCACCTCGTGTCCTCAGGGTGATAGGCAGATACAGATACACCTGGGGTGGGAAAGTGAAAGTGTGGTTTTCTGTCCTTGTGGTTGTAGAAAATATTCACATTAAAGATTCATTTCCTAACATTACTGATTAAAGGGCTTTCCTCAAAATCTACCAGTTGTTAAGGTTTATTGTGCCACTAATTTGGAGCAGAACCGCCTCTGTGTTGAGTGGGTGTGTTGACATATAAAGCTGTTTGAAGCTTATGAAATGCACATTTAGTTGTGTCATAAGCAAGAGAGGCTCATAGGCTGTGTCCCTGCCATCTTTTCTGTGCTACCTTTTATTGTTACTTAATAACTAGAACACATACTATCACCTGTAGTTTAGATGGATGCACTGCTTCTCCTACTAGACATGGGAGCAGGATACCTATCTTCCACCTCTGTGTTTCTGTCACCTGGCAGGGTAACCTAGCAGGATCCAGTACCTGTTTGTTGAATGGGTGAGTTCTGATGTTTAGCTTGGTTCCCAAAACACAGTGGACACTCGATTCACATTCTTCCCACCAGTCTGAGGGCGGCTGACTGTCTGCCTCAACTCTTCATTCTTAGGAGTTGGATTGGACACAGCTAGCTGAGTACATTGGTTCTTTGGTGATTGGAGATGCTTACTGCTAAGAGTAAATGACAGACTTTTTTGTCATTTTAACAGAACTTAATGGGAGTGCTGTCACAATAGTGATCTTCCCTGAGTGAGAACAAGCAGAGGTAAGGAGGGAGGGTGGCTGAGCTGACATGGGTGCTAGAAAGAAAAGCAAGAAAGGAAACAGCTGGGACTCTGGAAGCAAGTGAAAGAAAAGGGCATGAAATAAGACAAAGGCCGAATTAAGGGAAAGAAAGAAAAACAAAAAGCTGAACACGTAATGACCACAAAAAAAGGGATGGAATGGATTACTAATGTTCCCTAAATTATCTCTTAATATGTGTCTTGTCTTTTAATTCAAGTGGTAGAGGAAAGAGATCTAGCAAATCTTTTTGGGCCTGCTTAGGCATTTCAGTTATCTTTCCTATTTTTTTAAGGAATTTCTGTGAGTTTTCTTTCATGGTGTCTCTGCCTTTCATCATCACTAAGGCCATGTTCATTCTCTGCCTCTCTTTCTCTTCAAGGGGCTGGCAAAGCTCAGCTGCTACTATTTATTTGTTTCTTATATTGGACTATTTGTGAAGATTTCATTTGAAAAAAGTTTTCACAGGTAAAAATAAAAATTTCAAAAACACTAGCATAACAGAAAGAGCTCTCGGTAGAACTTCTCTGCGATGGGATGACTAGCCATGAGTTTTTTGCTTCATTTCTGAGGCTCTTTATTTCTCCCATTGGTAAATTGAAGATGAAGTATATAATTTCCAAGAATCCTTCTTGCTCTTGTATTTTATTTATTTATTTATTTATTTATTTTTGCGGTGCTCGGGCCTCTCACTGTTGTGGCCTACTCCCGTTGTGGAGCACAGGCTCCGGATGCGCAGGCTCAGCGGCCATGGCTCACGGGCCTAGCCGCTCCGTGGCATGTGGGATCCTCCCGGACCGGGGCACGAACCCATGTCCCCTGCATCAGCAGGCGGACTCTCAACCACTGCGCCACCAGGGAAGCCCCGCTCTCGTATTTTAAAGAAAGGATTATCTACAAGAACAACAAAAAAGGGAGACGTAGATAGTTCTGCTTCACTCCCTGTTCTGGGTACTCTATGTACTTTATGTTTTTTAATCCTCCTAACAGCCCACTTATTAGATGGGGAAACTGTGGCGCAGAGAGATCATTGCTTCCCTGAGATAACTGAGCAATTGGTGTTTGTGTTCTTTCCATCATACCATGATCTTTCCCAGTGAGCCAAGCCAGGATACAGTAAAGAAAACAAAAATATAAAATGGAAAAATATAATGAGAATCAGATGACTAATACTTCATGGAGGCTTCGACTCAGATGTCATTTCTTTAGAGGGGCCCTCTCTGACCACCCTTTGAAAAACCATACTTTCCGTAATTATTCTCTGTTCTCTGCAACTTGCTCTATTTTTTCATAGCGCTTATCAGTGTTTGACATTACATTTTATATTCTTTGCTAACAACCCAGACCAGAATGTAAGTTCCATGGAGGCAAGTTCTGGACCCTATTCACTACTTTATCCCTACTGTTGAGAGTACTGTGTGGTACAGAGTGACGCTCAATAAATAATTGTTGAGTGAATGAACACAGGTTATTAAAGTTCCTAGAAAAATTTAAAAGATGGGCTTATTAGTAACTCAGTTTATATTTTCAGTGTTTTCCTTTCGGTATTCAAAAATGCAACACCATTTGTTCACATCGCTAATGAGATACTATAGTACTTGTCATTACTATAGCAAAGTAGGTTGTGCAGTTTCACTGATGAGTGTGTGTGGCCTACTTTCCCTTATGGAAATGGAGTGAGTGAATGTTTTGTTTGGAACTGAAGAGCAGTGTTCAAGCTCTTTAGGAAGTCAGGTTCACACTGTCTTCCCAATAAAGTTTTCTCATTAATGCTTTTTCTTCCTGTCTTGTCTTTCCCATTGATGCATATCATCATGCTCATGATTCTGATCTGTAAGTGGGTGTTAACAGTTTTAGTAGCTAAGGTGGAAATGAATCTCAAACCACTTCCTTCAGAGTAGTAACTGCATCCTCTACTTCAGAGAGTATTTTGTCTCCTTAATGACAGTTGTTTTTCTCTCCTCCCACTTTTAGCGTCTGTTTGGTTTTACAAGTATAAACACATTTTGGCAAGCCTTGGGGGCTCACCTGAGTTATAACAATGTACTTTTTAATGCATTTACTGGCAGTAATTACATTTACTCCACTCTGTTATTTTCTTTGTCCAGTACACACGATGCTCCTTTCCCCCCATGTTATTCTATGTTGGCAGAGAGCATTATGGGCAGCTCTGCATGCGGACCCGTCACCCAAACCAGCATATATGGAAAAGACAGCTAGCGGAACAATGATTTTTTACTTCATGTTGTCTGCACTGCTCTGTTTAATCCTCAGTCACATCATATACTTCCTTCATAAAGTAAGTTCTGCACAATTATATATTTCTAGTTCCTGTTGTAGAATTTCAGAGAACTCAGTCGGTCCCACCCGTTCGCTAGTTAGATGAAGAGACTGACTGTGGGGAGGGGCCTCGGATTAGGCCTACAGGCCTCCTTAGACAGGGACTGTCTTATTCACTGTTGTCCTCTATGTCTAACATAGTGTCTGCACATAATAGGTGTTCAATAAAACTTTGCTTGTTTTTTCAAGGTCACAAAACTAGTGCTTGCAGAGCTAGAACTTGAACCTGTTGTCTCCTAGTTATTTGTTCATTGTCACTGCCACAGTTATCTCATTGTAGTTTAAATTAGGGAGCCAGCTTCCAGTCTTTTAAAACACAATTACCTTTCAATTCATCTCTGGTAAACAAACAGCAGCTGTCCCTCATTGGCATGGCTGCAGTTCCACCACTGAGATATCCTAGAAACTGACACTATTAACTGTTCTGCTAAAAGGAGGACTCTTCTACTCACATGATATCCTGGCCGTGTCCAAAGTGTAATATTTAATTGCATTTTCTTAATCTTTACCACTGTGTTGCTAAGCTTTCTAATACCTTCAAAATACCAAACCTCAGGCTTATCCTAATTAAAGAATCTCAATTTAATCTATATTGCATGACAATTCAATTTGTTGATTGCTTTTTCTCCCCCTCTTTGTGAAATTCCCGTCAAATGTATTAATTCAACATGATGAATCCTGTATTCAACCCACTGGAGTGAATAATTAAAATTAGCTGATAAAACTTTCAGCAGAATTACTTTGTGAAATTGCTGAACAGATGTGTCATTTTAATGAAAATCCACAGACAAGCTCCTTCTCCCCCTCGGCAGGATAAAAATATTATCCCCTCGGCACATACTTAATTTGGTGGTAAATACACTCGGAGCGATTGCTGGAAGGGAAGAAAAAGCAACTTGTCACACTTAGTAACTTGATTTTTCCCCAGCATGCAGTAACAGCTATCTACAGTAATTCATAGTGCTCTATTGTTGCTGCAAGTCCCAAAGAGAACTTATTAAAATGCAATAATCTCCTATTTAAACAGAAACAATAACCATTAAATTTCCTGTGGATCCAAAATTGAGCACAAGCCCCATCTGGTAAGAGTGATTAGAGGCCTGATGAGGGAATTTAATTTGCAACATTCAAAGACTAAATCTGAGCAGATCTTGTCACCTGGGACTTGAGTGCTGCTTGCTGTCTTCTTGAAAATCTCAACCTAAACCGAAAATGGAATGTAGGAGTGAAAATGTTACCCAAGGGCCACCCCTGACAGGGCTGTGTTTCATTAGATGTGTCCAGCAGACCCAGTGAGCAGAGGGGAGTTTAGTGCTGTCCACCTTGGCAAGGCCTTTCGAAAGAGCTGACACCAGTGCTGCCATTTCCTGGGGTGCCAGGTACTTCCTTAACTTGGCCGCCCCGTTGGGTCTTGGACTGCCTGCTCCTCCCATCTTATTTCCCTTCCTCTCTCAGCCTATCAAGTCCTCTCCTAACTTGAAGGTGTTCTCACCAGCCCCCCTTCCCCTTCCGGAGAGCCAGGATTCTTTCCAGGTTCCTTTTAGTACCTCAGAATCTGTTTTACATGTTATGTTTTCCGTCTTCTCCTTGTTTTTATGTTTCTTTTGGTTTTGAACGATGAGAGGGTGAAGATTTGTTGCGTGTCACTAGGAAACACAAGTTGTCACCTTGCTCCTCTTCCCAGCTCTTCTCTTCAGTTCTCCTTCCTTATACCACTGTCTAAGCTGCAGACATCATCAGAGAAATATGGGTTTCTCTCTGTCTCTGTGTGTCTGTGCAGGAGCACACACACGGCATGTATGTTCATGTGGTTATAGGCCTGACCAGACAGTAACATGCCACAGCTGTTAGTATATCAATTAGTGAAACCCCTAATTAAGTATTTGCTTTCATGAATAGAGCTCCTGTTGGCAGTGGGGTAACTTGGCAAGAAAGAGGCAGTTACCCATATGATAGAGATTCTTGATGTTTCTTTGTCCAGATACAATTTGGTGACCTCTATCTGAGTTTCCAGACTCTCCGTCGTCATCTCCCTTCAGTTTTCCACGAGCCCTCAGCCTCCCTCCCTCCAGCTCCAGCGCCTTCTCCAGCTCCCATGCCTGGGCAGGTAAACTAATCTTCCTGGTCTCCCTAAGTGCTGTCTTTGCCAGGCCCTAGTACCTACTCTGGTTCATAATTTGTTTTTTGAGAAGATGATTTTTCAGTTCTCTTCGATAGTAGATTACTAAGATGAATAATTAAAAAAAAAACCCAAAAAAACCTTTTATCTCTTTCTCCTTCCCTGTGTACAAGGCTTACGTAGAACCAGCTCTCGGGACCTAAGTTTTGGGGGTGGGTGGAAAGATTTATTCCATGAACCGTACCACTCTGGGATTCTGGAAAAATTAATTGTGTTTATTGAGGACCTACTGCCTGTAAGGCAGTGTACCCAAGAATGGGAGAGATACTGAGAAGTTTGGGATTCTGCCTCTGTTGTCCATATGTACATATAGTTGGGAACGTACAGCATAAATACGTGAATGTTAAGTGGTGTTGCGGTGTAAACAGTGGAGAGAAAGAGACCATGGGGCTGGATGGGATCCATGAATCGTTGAATAGTATAATCAGAGCTGTGAGTGTGGAATAAGAGATGATACAGGATTGGTAGAGTTCATAGAGGGTGCCTGAGCTGGCTGGAGCGACTTTGCTTTCCTAGCAGCCAGAATCTCCTGACTGCAGTAGCCAAGGAGCACAGGTGCTTGGCCAGAGAACGAGACTTAATGCAACACAGCTGGGTTCACAAGGGTGCCTCTTCCAGAGCCCTGGGTACAATTGATGCACCCTGGTAACTGGTAGCATTGACTTTGATGTCAGCCACATCTGGTTGTGAATACTCCCTGAACTACCCTTCAACTCTTTGGGAAAGTTTCTTAACTGTTAAAGTCTGGGTTTCCTTGATTATAAAATAGTGTTTAATAATTCTTATGTCATGTGGTTTTCAGGAGGGTATTGTAATGTGCCTGGCTTTTGGAAGGTGCTACATAAATGATGGTAGTCGCTTACAATCTTGGAGGCAGAAGGAGTGAATTAAATACAGAACAAGGTATTTGTTCTGTATTTTTGTTCTGTATCTTGCTGTGCTTCCTCCTCCCTCTCATCCAGTAGTACTTACATCATTCTAGAAACCATTCTTCTTGATGTTAGTCTCCACCCTCTGTCTCTCCATCTCTAGTCCATACTTGCTTATCTGCTGAGGACTTACTTTCATTTTTGGTATTGAATATACGAGCCTCTGGTTTTCTATAGCATGCACAACATGGTAGCTTAATTTGATAAAATAATTATTGGTATGCATAGAAAGCTCTGGAAAGACATCAAAACATTCACAGTGGCTACCTTTAATTCATGGGATTGTGAGTGACTAGTTTTCTTCTTTTTGCTTAAGTCTATATACTGTTTATGACAAAATAACAAACGTTTCAGTGAAATGGTTTCCCATTTAAATGATGTTTTCCCTCAGGACTGTGAAATGAGAAGTCAAAGCTTAAGAGAAAGAAACTTGAGGACTGTATCTACTTTGGGTTTTGAAGAGCAGTAGTGAGGTGTTCTGAATCCAAGGTTAAGTCCTTGTTGTCTGGAAATATCTAATGATGACCCCCCAACCCCATGGCACTGGAGAATTTATAGTGTCAGTGGCGCTGTATACATAGGATGCCTGGATAATTAGGGGAAGCCTTCCCCGCCAGGCTTTTTGGCCTCTTCTAAATCTTGATTACCATGCAGATTTATGGTGCTGAATCCTGAATTGAGACATCTTTATCAGCCTTGGTCCCCTCTGATACACATTTGCCCTATCCATTTTGATTTGTACGTAAGATTCTAGACCACAGTGATGGAATAGGGGTGTATAATGGGAAAAATAACACATATCATTTTGATTTTTAGGACATTCAGTGCTTTGACACTACATACTTGCCTTTGTTTTAAAGCTAATTCTATGCCCTAAGAGGTTCAATATAAAAGATCTTATTTTTAGCCATACACTGTGGCTATATATAAATGTTCTGTAAAATATATCCCTAGATAAAAGTGCTTATTACTTTTTTGAAGTTTTTTTAAAGCCTTTCTTTTGGTAAATAAAAGTCTTTTAGGCTTTGATGTGACTATTACACCCTTGGATTGGGTTCTTTCTCCATTCCTTTATCCCAAGCCCCTGTGGGACCCCTATAAGAAAAATGGGAGGGGGGAGAAGCATGGATTCCTTAATAAGTCCCAAAGGTAATCAAACGAAAGAAATGCAATATGAACAAACTCACAAAATATTCTTGTGCTTCTTTGGGGAATACTTAATGCACATAAGGTCAGGCCTTTGTAATGTTAATTTCAGAGTTATAAGAAAAAAGCCATCATTTTAACAACTAATGTTGCTCTCTCTGAAAAAAACCTTTGATTTACAAAGAAAGGCTGTTCTCACACAGCTGCATTAAACCAGTACCCAGTGGCCTGGAGATGGCAGACCTGCTTGGTGGAGGAATGCTCCTTTCAGGATGCTTTCAGCATTTAGCTGAAGCTGAAGGAGCCTGCCTGCGGTATCCTGTTTTTCTTCGGTCAAAACAGCTTGTTCAGTTTGGGCATGGTACCACCCTTATTCTTTAGATGTGTTGGTCTGGAGTGACAGCGTAGCTCAGCAAGTGCGGGTGCCCTTCTCCTCTCCCAAGCCTGGCATTAAGGAGAGGAGTCACGGCAGGCACAGTGTAGGTGTAGTTACTGCAGGTGTCTTTCGGTTACAGTGACCTGACACAAGCCCCCCTGATTTCCACCACAGGTGGTGCCAGTGCCTTCTCACCACCCGGTAAACCTCCATGCTTCATAGAGCAGATTGTGTAGCTGGAAAGAATGTGAGACATACAACCCCTTCTCCCAAACAGGGTCCAAGGCAAGTGGTCATCCAGTCAATACTAGAACATTGCCAGGGGCTCTACCGATGCATCGTCTTCAGAGGTCACTGATTGCATCTTTGGTTCCCTCTCTCCTCCACTTCCATTCCTACCTCCTTCCATCCATACTTCCCCTTCTGTCTCCTTCTGTCCTTCTGTTGGTCCTTATTCTACTTTTGGGGGTTATACAAATCAGGCAACATTTTCACATTAAATATAATTAAGCAGTAAAATAAATATGAATACCTTTTGCAAAGTGCCTGACATACCAGCACTTGCTCAGTTAATATCTTCCTCCGTCCCTTCCTTCTACCTGATAACTCCTTCAGTATTTGAGACAGTTGTCATGTCCCTTCTGAGTTAATCTCATTCATCCTGGTTTCTTATCCACTCATCTTCTTAGTCTCTTTCCCCTCAAACTGTGTCCCACTGTGTGTGTGTGTGAAAGCATGATTCTCAAAACTGGCTATAGTTTTCTTTGTAGGGTCTGCTTTGCCAACTTCTTATTATTAAGGAATGAGGAAGAAGGAAAGAGCAAGAGGGGAGGAATGCCAGGCTTTTTTAGAGGAGGCAATATATGGAAATTACTCTTGTTTCTTCTCTAAAGTAGTAAAGGTCACAGCAGTAGTTGCAAACCCCGTAGGCTGCCTACCGCCCTCCACACATACAGCATTGCTATTCTTGCCTATTTTACCCTTAGGCATCCTTTATTTCTTGCACAGATGGTCTCACTCAGGCCTAACAAAATGTTTTAAGCTTTGCATAAATTAAAACAAGAGGTCTCTGAGTACTAAAGTGCAACTTTTTTTTAACTTGAAAACAACTATGCTGGCATCTTCTACAAAATTACAGCCTCAAGCCAGGCTTCCATAGTTAGTTTTCCTTAAAAAAAGGAGAGGGATGAGAATGTGTTAGTGTATATATGTATATGTACCAAATACACAATTGGTTCTAATCAACGGTTAGATGGCTTTTATGCTGTTCTGTGTTCCCCTGAAGGTTGACCAGGCACTAGTCCTGGTTCAGCTTGAAAAAAGATAGATTTGGAAATACTATTTTGAGGGCTTCTGAGTTTCTTCATTATTTCAGTACATGATAACTGTGGAGACATCTAGGCTTGCAGGAATTCCACCCTAGACCTCTTTACACCATGTCACTGGGTCTTATCCAGGCTAAACTTGACTGTGGTTGAAAGAAAGTGGTGATTCAGCTCAGAAAGAAAAATACACTGTTCCTCCCAATTCTTTTATAACCTGTCCCAAAGCAATGGCACACGGCACATTCCATTCTTGAGGTAACTGAGAAAATTAGTATGATCTTCTAGAGACATTGCCTCCCTTTGATTCATAGCTCATCAACAGAAGAGTGATGCCACAGATCTTTTCTACTCAGCATGTGTACTCTTAACAGAGTTGACTCATTTAATGAACTGTGACGTGTAATGAAGCTTATTATAAATTCATGAGCTTTGGTTGGCTTTTGAGTCATTAGACTGAACCTACCCTTACATTTTACCTGGATAGTAATAGTAAGAGTACCTACCATGTATTGAGCTCCTACTATGTGTCAGGTACTATGTGAATTATTTTATATACATTATTTATCATTATCCTATGGGCCCATTATAGAAAAATCAGAAAATACTGAAGAGTAGATAGAAGAAAATTTACCTAGTGTTCCTTCGTCCTCCAGAGTTAACCTTTCCCATTTTACCTCCTGATCTATCTGTATTTCCTTACACAGTAGCGCTCATACTCTGCAAGGGCCATACTTATAAATATTACTTTAGATGTTATATCCTCCTTTTTTCACTTAACCTAATAGCACAGGCCTAGTTTCATATTATTAAGAAGTCTTTGTTAAGATCAAATTTTTTCAAAAGTTAACCTACAGAGGCCCTTATAGAATTGAGTAATGCCAATCCAGGACGTATAAACTACCTTTAAAAATGAATCCAACCCTTAAATAAAATCCAGGAGCCAATCCATGTTCATGTTGTAACAGAATGTTTTTCGCTGTTATAGCACCTCACAGGACTCTATTCCTGAAGGATTTAGTGGTCAAAATGCTCAGTTCTTTGGGGTCTTGAGTTTCTCATTTCTCTAAAAGAACCACTTTTAACAATTCTGTGAATAACTAAGGGACAGCAGAAACCGATGTTATGTGAATGTTGTCATCACTTGAGACAGTTGATAGGCATTACGGCTTTTTCATTCTAATATGATTCTGCATAGGTGCTACCTATATTCACGGCCACTTAGATCATATAAAAAGTGGTAGATTTTCAACATAAGGGGGTGGCATTTTGATCCTTCTCTTTGTCCCTAAACTATTTAGAAACTCTAAACTTAGCTGTTAAAAATAAGCACACAACAACCTAGGATCACAGATTTTGAAAACTCTTGACACAGTAACTTTATCCACGTACATAAATCGTAGTTCTTGAAGAATATGTTAACAAGGTACTGCTAATAATGTAATGCTCTTTAGCCTATGATTAAAGAGTCAAGACGGAAACTGGCAATATTACTAACGCCACCACTCCAGTTGTTTGACAGTGAACAGTGATTTGCTATTTAAATACTTAAAATGAATCACTTCCAGTAAATATTTCCTTAAAGTTTATCTTTGTGTCACTAAACAATGATCCTTGTTTTTCTTGTTTTGAATTTTATATAAATGGAATCAATTCTGCAGTTCTGTTTTTCTGCTCGTTAGTTCCTGAGAGTCAGCAATGTTGTTGTATGTAGCTGTAATACATTCATTTTCATTGCCTTATACTGTTCCATTGTGTCACTATACCAGTTTACAAATTCTCTGTTGACCGACAAAGAAGAAGATAGGTTGTTTCCAGTTTTGAGCTGTAACAAATAGTGCTATATGACCATTCTTTTACATGTCTCCTGGCACATATTCTTGATTTTTACCTAGGATTAGAGTTGCTGGAATTTTAGGGAAAGTACGTAATCAACATTACTGGATAATACCAAGTTGATTTCAAAACTAATTGTACCAGTTTCCACTCTCACTAGCAGTGTAAATGTGTTGCAGTTGTTTCACATTCTTACCAATACTCTTAACTGTCAGAATTTTAAATTTTTTCCAGTGAGATAGGTATTGAAGTGTGTGTGTGTGTGTGTGTGTGTTTAACAACATCATTGTGGGTTTTTTTAAAAAATATTTTTTAGATTTATTTATTTATCTATCTATTTATTTATTTATTGGCTGCAGTGGGTCTTCGTTGCTGCGCACAGGCTTTCTCTAGTTGCAGCGAATGGGCTACTCTTCGTTGCAGTGCACGGGCTTCTCATTGTGGTGGCTTCTCTTGTTGTGGAACACAGGCTCTAGGCGCGCAGGCTTCAGTAGTTGTGGCTTGCGGGCTCTAGAGCTCAGGCTCAGTAGTTGTGGTGCACGGGCTTTCTTGCTCCACGGCACGTGGGATCTTCCTGGACCAGGGATCAAACCCATGTTCCCTGCATTGGCAGGTGGATTCTTAACCACTGCGCCACCAGGGAAGCCCTATCGTTGTGGTTTTAATTTTAACTTTTTTGCCTATTCTGATTTCCTCTTCTGAGCATGCTTTTTTGGATCTTTTTTTCCATGCTTTTATTTTGATGTTGGACTTTCTCTTATTCACTTATCAGAGTGTTTTATATATTTTGGTCACTAATACTTTATGAATAATATGTGTTGCAAATCATTTCCCAGATTGTAACTTTTTTACCCATTCTGTTCATGGTATCTTCTGATGACTAGAAATTCTTAATTTTAAATTAGTTGAATTTACCACTTTTTTTTATAGCTTGTATGTTTTATATCTTGTTTTAAGAATTCTTCTGTAAGGTCCTAAAAGCATTCTATGCTGTTGTCTAAAGTGTTCTAGTTTTATCTTTCACATTTAATTAATCCATGAAGAATTAATTTTTGTGTATAGTGTGAGGTAAGGGTTCAATTTTACTTCTCTCCATATGGTGAAGCATCTACACTACCACAATGTATTAAATAGTCTGTTCATTTCTCAGTGATCTGAGGGACCAACTCTGTTGTAAATAAAGTCTCCAAATTTACATAGGCTTGTTTCTGAGCTTTCTTTTCCATTAGTCACTTTATTCAAATACTAACACTATACTGTTTTAATTACTATAACTTTTAAACAGTGTTTATTATCTTTTAAGTCAAACTCCCTCCCCACACCTCATGCACATACATTTTCAGGGATGTCTTGGTGACTCTTGGCTCACTGCTCTGCCATGTAAATTTTAGAATTAGCTTATCAAGTCCCAAATCCTGAAAAAATGTTGTATTTTCATTGGAATTGCATTACTTATTGAGGAATTTAGAAGGAATTGACATCTTTATGATACTGCCTCTTCTAATCCTTGAATGTAATATTTCTGTTCATTTATTTAAAACTTTTTTTTTGGAGTTCCATGAAGTTTTATAATTTTCTCTATGTGTTTCTTTAGAATATACTTGCACATTTCTATTAGATTTATTCATAGGTACTTGATTTTTTATGCTATTGCAAATAATATTTTCAAATTTTACATTTATAACAATTCCACTTCTGGGTATATACCCAAAAGAATTGAAAGGAGGGACTTGAATAGATATTTGTATACCAATGTTCATAGCAGCACTATTCACAATAGCCAAAAGGTGGAAATAACCCAGATGTCTGTTGACTAATGAATGGATAAACAAAATATGGTATATCTGTATAATGGAATATTATTCAGCCTTAAAAAAGCAGGAAATTCTGACGTATCCTGTAACATGGATGAATCCTGAGGTTGTTATACTAAGTGAAACAAGCCAGTCACTAATGAATGTTGGTTATTACAGGTTGGGGGAGGAGGGAATGGGGAATTATTGTTTAATGAACATAAAGTCTCAGTTTGGGGAGATGAAAGTTCTAGAGATGGATGATTGTGATGGTTCCACAACACTATCAACATACTTAATGCCACTGAACTGTATATTTAATGGTTAAAATGATAAATTTCATGTTACATATGTTTTACCACAAAAAAATTACATGTAAAATTTATTGCTGGTATATAAAAATGCGTTGGATTTTTGTGTATTGATTATGAATCTAATAGCCTTGCCAAACTCTTACTAATTCTAGTAAGTTTTTTGCAGCTTCATCTGGATTTTCTATGTACATAGTCATGTTATATATATTTATATATATATATATAATGACAGTTTTGTTTCTTTTCTAATCTTTTACTTTTTTTTCTTCTTCTTCGTTTATCTATTTACCTAGGACATTAAGTAAAATGTCAAATAGAAAGAGTGATAGCCAGATTCCTCTCCTTAATCTTAAAAGAAGCACTATGAACGTTTTCCATGATGTTGGGTGTACATTTTTTGCTTTGTTTTGTTTTCAGATAGCCTTTATCAGATTATGGAAGTTCCCTTCTATTTCTAGTTTGTTAAGATTTAATTTTTGTCATGAATGCTCTTGAATTTTATTATACACTTTCTGCATCTATTGAAATGATATGATTTTCCCCTAATCTGTTACTGTGATAAAATACAACAATTGGTTTTCTAATGTTAAATCAATCTGTAAGTTCCTCAGTTAAACCCAAATTGATAATGATGTATTGTATTTTTCACACAATGCTGGATTTAGTTTTCTGACATTTCATTTAGGACTTTTTCATCTATGTTCATGAGTAAAATTTTTTTTTCTCAAATTATCTTTGTGAGGGTTGTTATCAAGGCTATATTCACCTAATAAAATGAGTTGCAGACTGGAATTATTTCTGCCTTTGGTGTTCAATAGAATTTGCTGTTTAAACCAAAAGTTGTCAGACTTTTTCTGTACAGTGCTAGATAGTAAATAATTTAAACTCTGTGAACCATATGGTCTCTGTTGCAGGTCCTCAATTATCTCACTGTATTGTGACAGCAGCCAAAGGCAATACATAATGAGTGAGTGTGGCTGCGTTTCAATAAAACTTTATTTACAAAAAAGGCAGCAGGGGCTTTCCTGGTGGCACAGTGGTTGAGAGTCCACCTGCTGATGCAGGGGACACGGGTTCATGCCCCGGTCTGAGAAGATCCCACATGCCACGGAGCAGCTGGGCCCGTGAGCCGTGGCCACTGAGCCTGCGCGTCCGGAGCCTATGCTCCGCAGCAGGAGAGGCCACAACAGTGAGAGGCCCGCATACCGCAAAAAAAAAAAAAAAAAAAAAAGACAGCAGGCCAGATTTGCCGGTGGGCAACTCCTGGTTTAAACCATCTGAGACTGGAATTTCTTTATAAAGTTTTTTTTTTTTATCCATTTCTTTGTTAGAATTTCATTCAAATATTTTATTCCTTCTTGCATCAGTTTTATTGTTTTATATTTCCAGTAATGTTTCCATTTCATTGAGGCTTTCAAATTTATTAAATAATTTAAACACCCTCTGTTACTGTTTTAACATCTACTGTTTCTAATTAATTCTCCTCCTTTATATCCTCTTAATTGTGCTATTTACATTTTTTTTTTTTTTTCGGTATGCGGGCCTCTCACTGTTGTGGCCTCTCCCGTCGTGGAGCACACGCTCCGGACGCACAGGCTCAGCGGCCATGGCTCACGGACCTAGCCGCTCCGCGGCATGTGGGATCTTCTCAGACCGGGGCATGAACCCGTGTTCCCTGCATCGGCAGGCGGACTCTCAACCACTGCACCACCAGGGAAGCCCCTATTTACATTTTTTGGTTATTTGTTTTTTCTTGATTTTTCTTGCTGAGAATTTAGCAAGAGCTTTTTAGCCTCTTCAAAGAACCAACTTTAGCCTTGTGTCTTTTCTTCTTTGTTTATGTACTCTGTTGTATCTTCTTTAATTTTAGTTTTTGCTCATGGCTTTATTATTTTTTCCAACCTCTTTAGGTTTAATTGTTTGTTTTTTTTAATTTTTGAGATGGATTCATAGGTCATTAATTTTTAGCCTTTTATCCTTTTTTAAACATATATAAGTTAAAGCTGTAAATTTTTCTCTGAGTATTGCTTTAGCTTCATTTCACAAATGTTTATATGTATGTCGTATTTTTGGTATTCTTTGATTAAAACTATTTTTTATTTTTCTGTATGATTCCTTCTTTTATCTACATTTAAAGTATATTTCTTGATTTTAGGTATATATTTTTAGATATTTTTTTCTTTCTGTTGCTAGGAACATGGTCAATATGATGCTAATCCTTTGTAATTTGTTGAGACTTACTCTATGGTTCAGTATGTTGTTAGTTTTCTTAAGTAGTCTATGAGAATTTGAAAAAATATACATATATACCCTGAAATTATTGAATTTAGTATTATTTATATGTACAGTAAATCAAGCATGTTAATCTTGTTGAAATTATATATATTTGTACTTATTATTCTGATTGATATATCAAGTACTGAGAGAGGCGTGTTAAAAGCTTTCAGCATGACTGTGCACTGTAGTTCTCTCAAATTTTGCTATATATGTGTATTTCTTTTCTTGAGGGTATGTAAGATTGCATATATTTTTAGAATTGTTAGGTCCTGCTGAGGAATTGAGTAATTTATTATTGTGGTGACTTTTTAAAAAAATAAATTAGTTTATTTTTGGCTGCATTGGGTCTTCGTTGCTGCACATGGGCTTTCTCTAGTTGTGGCGAGTGGGGGCTACTCTTCATTGCGGTGTGCAGGCTTCTCATTGCAGTGGCTTCTCTTGTTGCAGACCACAGGCTCTAGGCACGTGGGCTTCAGTAGTTGTGGCACGCGGGCTGTGGCGCATGGGCTTAGTTGCTCTGCGGCATGTGGGATCTTCCCAGACCAGGGCTTGAACCCGTGTCCCCTGCATTGGCAGGTGGATTCTTAACTACTGCGCCACTAGGGAAGTCCGTGGTGACTTCTTTAATCTACAGAATTTTTTTTTACTTTCAGGTCCTTTTTGCCTGATTTTATTAGAGCTACAGCAGCATACTTTTAGTTGCTATTTCCCTGATTTTTTTTTTTTAAAGACCTTTTTACTCATGACTCATTTGTCTCCTTATATTTTAGGAGCACTCTCTTAAAGCACTGCATAGATTGATTTTTTTAAAACAATATTTATTTATTTATTTGGCTGCATCAGGTCTTAGTTGCAGCATGTGGGGTCTTTGTTGCGGCATACGGGATCTTTCGTTGTGACGTGCGGGTCTTTTTTGTGGTGCGTGGGCTTCTCTCTAGCTGTGGTGTGTGGGCTTAGTTACCCTGCGGCATGTGGGATCTTAGTTCCCCGACCAGGGATTGAACCCACGTTCCCCGAATTGGAAGGGAGATTCTTAACCACTGGACCACCAGGGAAGTCCCCCATAGATTAATTTTTTTTTAAGCCAATCTGATCTGATAATCTTTGTCTTTTAACTGCAGCTTTTAGCCCATTTACATTCATTGCAATTACTGATAAACTTGGACTTATTTTATGCGTTCGTTTTCTGCCTTTTCTATATTTCTTTTTCCTTTCACTCCTTGCTTTGCTCTGAATTGATTATTTTTTCTCACTTCATTTTACTCTCAGTTATTTTAGAAATTATGTACACTATTTCAATCCTTTTGATGGTTACTCTGTCAATTTTATAGGAACTTACCAAAGTCTAAAGTTATTTAGGAGGAGAAGAAATACATTGATTAATACAAAGAACTTTGAACACAATCGCATCATTCTCATTCCCGTTCCTTATGTTATATCTTAATTCTGTTGTTTAACTGCAGCAGTTATTATAATCATCATCTTCATTACTATTTATCATTTATTATTTTAAAAAATTATGATATAACTTTTGTTTGTTTAGATTTGACCATGCATTTCCCCATTTTATGCCCTTCATGTTTTCTTGTATCTCATACTCTCCATCTTGGATTATTTTCATTCTACAAAATCCTATATATTCTTTAGAGATTTCTTTACCTGGAAAGATATTTTTTACTGTATTAAATTTTAGGTTGACAGTTTTCTTTTAGACTTTGAAGGCATCATTCTAGTGTCTTGAAGATTCTGTACTGTTGTGGTTGAAATATCAGCTGCTGTTTAATTATTTGCTTCATTGAATGTAATGTGTTCCTTCTCTGCCTGCTTTTAAGTCTCTATATTGTTTTCAGTGTTCTGAAGCTTTACTGTGATGCATCTTAGTTTAAATTTCTTTTTGCATGTCTTTCTCAGATTTACCAGTTGTCATTTTATCCCATGTGCATTATTATTTGCTTTTCCTTTCTCATATAAACTTTTTTACTGAACCATTTGAGTACAGGTTGCATACAGCATTTTGCCTTAAATAATTCAGTTTATATTTCTTAAGAATAGGACTGTTTCCTTACATAGTCTCAGTATAATTATCAATTTCAGTAAATAAAGCATTGGTACAATACTTTCGTCTAATTACTGTCTGTATTCCAATTTTGCTAGTTGACCTAACATTATTCTTTATTGCATTTTTTCCCCCTCAATACAAGATACAGTCTAGGGTCAGGTACTACATTTAGTTGTCTCTTTTTAGCCTTCTTTAATCTGGAACATTTCTGTGGTCTTGTCTTTTAACATTGGCATTTTTAAAGAATACAGTCCTCATCTCCTTCCCCACCCCTTTTTCTGAGATGGAATGTTTCTCCTTTGGGGCTTGTCTGATGTTCATAGTTATATTGAGGTTATGCGTTCTTGGCTAGGATGCTACATAAGTGATGCTTCTTCCTCAGAGTATCACATGCTGAGACCTGTAATATCCATCTGTCCCTCATTGATGATACTAATTTTGATTATCTAGTCAAGGTGTTATCTGGTTTTTCCACTGTATAATGACTGTTTTTTCACCACTGATATTAGTAAGCAGTCTCTAACAGACACTTTCAGATCATTCAAGCTGCTTGTTCATCATCAGAATTTCTCCCACTGTTTAGCATTCATTGATGATTCTTGCCTGATCCCGTCTTTACCAGAATGGTTATAAAGTGATGATTTTTAAAAAATTCTACCACTCCCTCCAAATCTTCCAGTCTTTGGTATTCTAATATAAGTAAGAGCTGTTTTCCTTTTTTTTTTTTTAAGTTATCTATTTTATACATGTTAGTGTATATATGTCAATCCCAATCTCCCAATTCATCCCACCACGACCACCACCCCTGCCACTTTCCCCCCTTGGTGTCCGTACATTTGTTCTCTACATCTGTGTCTCTATTTCTGCCTTGCAAACCGGTTCATCTGTACCATTTTTCTGTATTCCACATATATGCAATAATATATGATATTTGTTCTCTTTCTGACTTACTTCACTCTATATGACAGTCTCTAGGTCCATTCATATCTCTACAAGTGACTCAATTTTTTTCCTTTTTATGGCTGAGTAGTATTCCATCGTATATATGTACCACATCTTTTTTATCCATTTGTCTTTCGATGGGCATTTAGGTTGCTTCCACGACCTGGCTATTGTAAATAGCGCTGCAGTGAACATTGGGGTGCATGTGTCTTTTTGAATTGTTGTTTTCTCCGGGTATATGCCCAGTAGTGGGATTGCTGGGTCATATGGTAATTCTGTTTTTAGTTTTTTAAGGAACCTCCATACTGTTCTCCATAGTGGCTGTATCAATTTACGTTCCCACCAACAGTGCAAGAGGGTTCCCTCTTCTCCACACCGTCTCCAGCATTTATTGTTTGTAGATCTTCTGATGATGCCCATTCTGACCATTGTGAGATGATACATCATTGTAGTTTTGATTTACATTTCTCTAATAATTAGTGATGTTGAGCAGCTTTTCATGTGCCCCTTGGCCATCTGTATGTCTTCTTTGGAGAGATGTCTATTTAGGTCTTCTGCCCATTTATTGATTGGGTTGTTTGTTTTTTTAATATTGAGCTGCATGAGCTGTTTATATGTTTTGGAGATTAATCCTTTGTCCATTGATTCGTTTGCAAACATTTTCTCTCATTCTGAGGGTTGTCTTTTTGTCTTGTTTATAGTTTCCTTTGCTGTGCAAAAGCTTTTAAGTTTCATTAGGTCTCATTTGTTTATTTTTGTTTTTATTTCCATTATTCTCGGAGGTGGGTCAAAAAAGATCTTGCTGTGATTTATGTCAAAGAGTGTTCTTCCTATGTTTTCCTCTAAGAGTTTTATAGTGTCCAGTCTTACATTTAGGCCTCTAAGCCATTTTGAGTTTATTTTTGTGTATGGTGTTAGGGAGTGTTCTAATTTCATTCTTTTACATGTAGCTGTCCAGTGTTCCCAGCACCAGTATTGAAGAGACTGTCTTTTCTCCATTGTATGTGCTTGCCTCCTTTGTCATAGATTAGTTGACCATAGGTGCGTGGGTTTATCTCTGGGCTTTCTATCCTGTTCTGTTGATCTATATTTCTGTTTTTGTGCCAGTACCATATTGTCTTGATTACTGTAGCTTTGTAGTAGAGTCTGAAGTCAGGAAGTCGATTCCTCCAGCTCAGTTTTTTTCCCTCAAGATTGCTTTGGCTTGTTTTTTCCCCTTTTAAAATTTATTTAGTCAATATAAATTTATGAATTCCCATTTTTCCCAGCAGTCTTGAGTTCATTACTATACTTAATTGTTTTAGTACAGTTGTCCTACATTTGACCAGTGGTAGATATATCTAAACCGACCCCTGTGTCCTTGTGTTCTTATTATTGTTTTGAGCACTCTCCTACTTTCTGGCCTTATAAGCAATCATTTTATATCTACCCTGCCTTCATCCTGGGAACCATAAAAAAAAATTCTCTTTTCTTCTTTTGCAAAACTGTCAACTCTTTTTAAGATTCTTCTTCTTCCTAAATATTTAAACATACTTATTTTAAATTCCATGTCTGAAATTCCAATATCTAAAGTATTAACATTGATTAATGTATCTGTTCATTGTATCTGCTAGCTTTCACTCACGGCATTTGTTTCCTTAACTTGTTCGGTGATTGATTGTGAATTGCTTATTTTTCCTGGAACTTTATTTGTAAGAATTCTTTAACACCTGGAATAAACGTGGCTTTGACAGGCATTTGATTCTTTCATTTCTCTGTCAGAACTACCAATGTGGGACCTTTTTATAATCTTGGATTGAAGTTTTTCAGACCACTACATGTAAATTAAGGCTTTAAATCTGTATGAGGGTTAGCTTGTCATGATGAATTATCAAAAGAGTATTTTTTTCTCCACAGTAATATTTGAGATGGGAAATTTTCATTGAATTTTTACTCAAGGGGCATAATAGCTCATTTCTAATTCACCTGGCACTGAATGTGTGGGTCTTTCATGTCCAGTTCTGTTGGGAAGTCTCCTGTTAGATTTCTTGTAGGTGGGCCCTGTGCTTTGCTCTTGATCCCTAGATTTATGAGGACCTGAAACCAAGGCTAAATTTCAACCCAGCTTGGTAAATATTCTTAAGGCAGGAACTAGAATTTTTTTTTTCCTCTCTTTGCTATATTTTTTGGCCTGAATATTGCTTATTATCTGACTGTGGATATAAATTAGAAGGGTATTTTAAAATTCATTTTATTTAGTTTTGTCATCATGATCAGTTCAAGATTAAGTTTGGTACATAGTCTCCCATTTCACAAGGCTGGAAATAGCTGTGTTCCTACTAAAACGTTGGTGCTCTGCAACCTGAACCAAAATATTTATCTATAAAAGTCAAGTAATTGTGTTCTTTTCCTAATAAAATAGTGTAAACATTAATGGAATTTAAATTATTTCTTCCATTTCTTTGCGCATATGCTTTTAAACATACATTAGATTGTTCTTCCTTCTTAAGAGGGATTAATATTTCATTATTCTATAAAGCTCTACAAATAGCTTCTTGTTTTACAGAGAGCATCATGAATTCCAGGTGCTTTGTAACCAGATCGAGTTTAGCAACTGCTCGTACAACCAAATTTAATCATTGGCTGTTCTTCCTAAGCACCCAGTGCTTTCCTGCTTCTGTGACTTGTTCTCACTGCTCCCTATATGTCGAATACCTTCCATTTCTACATGTTCCACTCCTTTCTACATGTCACCATTCCTTTGGCAAATGCTTCAAAAGCTACTGCCTCTGTAAAGCTTTCCTTTATTCTTCTCTTTTGACTTTATGAACTACTTTACTAGTTTGTAAGGTCCTTAAGAACAAGTTCCACAAACATGTTATCTCTGTTATATCTTCTGCAGTAAAGTATTCTCACAGATAAGAGTAAATGGTTCTTCTCTATCTGTTGAATGAAATGGGCAGATAGCAACATAATAGGATAATTGTACTTTTGCCTCCTGGACCATCTCAGCCTACATGTGCTTTAAATCCTAAAACTGGTTTGTGGTATTTCCGTTCAAAGGGTCTTGACCCTCTCCCTTAGCATAACAGTCCTCCTCATAACTCAGAAAGAAGCGTGGCTGAGCTGGGCTCAGTGGAACCTGATCTTCTCCACCTGCCTTCAGGAATCCTGCGATTAAACACAGTGGGTATTCTGAACCAGAAACCACTTTGTAGGCTTTTAAAAAGCAATGGTTAGAGACTAACCATAAAACAGAATTTAAATGACAAAACAAATAATCTTTCCTTTTCTGTTTCTCCTCTTCCTGTGATGTTCCTTTTGACATTCACATTCCAAACCAAAGCCCTGCAAATCAATGAGGTAAATGCCTGCCCTCCTTTGGCAGGCAAGGCTTTCCCTCGGATGTATTTTATAACTTTGGCTGATGTGGGAAGAACTCTTCTTTCCAGAGGTGGTTTCATGGTAAATATCCTTCAAAAGCTCACATTGTACAGTTTAACTTCTTCTTTATTGTTTTATTAGCGTTGCTTTGGGAGGTTTTATTCGTCATTTCAGCTGGCTTATGGAAAGAGACAGAACTTTTATGCAGCTAATTTGATTATTGTTTTCGTGCATACTCAATCATGCTTATCAAAAGCACCATTTACCTTGTGTTGTCAAAACTAAAAAGGTGAGCGTAAACCATTTTCCAAGGGTTTTTAAGACTCTTAATTGTATATACTGAAAGAGGGTAACGCTCAGTTTTATTAAATGTTAGGTTATGGTTATGGTTTCATGTGGAAAGAACCAGCCTGCAACTTTCCCCCAGGTTCAACAGCATTTTCTGCTGAAAACTTGAGAAGACTTAAGTGTATTGGAACTAGGGACTGAAACTTTATCTTTCCCTGAATACCAGGGTTGCTTTGTTATGGTGTTTCCATTTGTGGCATAATGAATGTGTAGCACGCTAATGATGTGGTCTCTAGGTGTTCCCCTACTACTCAGAGCGCTGATAATGAGCTGCGAGTAATTGGTATGAGTCCCAGAAGATGAATTCTGATTACCTTTGTGGGGCCATTCCACTCCGCTCCCTTCCTCCTTGATGTTTCTGTAAAGAACATTTGGATTTTGAAGAGAGTGTTGTGTATTTGACTTTTAATTAGATTTGCAGTATGTTGGGTTAATAAACTAGGGCTCCCTCTTCTTCAGCTTTTCTGAAGGGATGTGTGTGGGTGTGACACGGTGGGCTGTGGGGAGAAGTGAGGCTCATACAGGCAGCAACGTTGGTGCTCTTCCCCTGGTGCCTTGGTGGTGAAGGCAGGTTTATAGTGGTTGAGGGCCAATTTCATCCCATGGTCCATCATCCACAGATGGCTCCCAGTCGACCTAGGACCTGCCAAACTTGCATCTGCTCTGTACAGGAGGCAGCCTCAGAATGAAATATGAGACTTGTCCATCTTTGTGTCTTTTGGTACTCAGAAAACATATCGTCTTGGTTGACCACACCCTTTTACTAGGATTTACAGGGACAACTTGGCTTTTACTTGCTCCCTTTCCACCTCCTACTGTTTTGTTCCCACTTGGGTGTGTTTTTCTCCTTTTCTGTGTGTTGAGACATTGCCTTCTCTGTCACAGCTTTCAGATCCATCAGGCATAGAGAGAGGGAGTCCTTGAGCATCTGTAATCTACCCTGGCTTTTAATCTGGAGGAGAGCTAAGGAAGGGGAATCACCTCGCAGTCAACCCACAACATGGTCTCTGAGCTTTTACTTTGTTTAGAGAGTCACAACACATCTCATAGTCCCTAGTATGACAGATATAGTCCTCTCCCCTCCTTGTAAGAAAAGTGGACATCTGGTCTCTGCTTTGGTCTCCATTGTTTTCCAGTGACCTTTCCACTTAGGTCTTCTTTTTAGACCTGGCCCTGCTAGCCCCCAGCCCTATAATTTGGGCCCTGCTCTTTTAAGGGCAGGTCTTCCAGATGAGATGTATGCTACAGTTCTGAGAAATCGTGTTGCTCTGTGCTTCCTGTTGTAGTTCTCCACCTTCTTTGATGCCCACTCATCTCTCTCCCTTCATTCTGACTCACTTTAGAGATCATAATTAAAAAAAAAAAATCATAGGCCTTACCTAATAGGCCAGGCTTTTCTCCCTGCTACCGAGATAACCGTGTGGCTGGACCACCCTTCTTCACA